>NC_134198.1:600000-900000 GCF_964188355.1 Buteo buteo | reverse complement strand
CCACTCGCTCTCCAGAACTGGGCACACTACTGCCCATACCGGACTACAGTATCACGTTTCAGTAAATTTGTTCATTACTATGAGATTTCTTCCCCTAAAAAAAGTTTACGTTCTCAAAGACGCAAACATGTGGGATGTGTGTTAGACTATATGGAGTCCTGCTCAGGGCTTGCCACCTTTTGGTTCATCTTCCTGAGAGATAACATGATAAATCTAGACATAAGACTTGAAAGGTCTTCCAGAGCAAACAGAAAAGATGAGTTACCCAAAGAAAACAAGATACCCAGGGACAATGATTACAATTAAGCTGCATTCCTAACTTGGTTCCACAACGACTTAAAATCTTCAGACAGTTCCTTATGCTTTCCAGGACCATCCTCCACATATTATTTGTACTCTTTTCACAAAATAAAAGGAAAGAGGCATGGTGAAAAGGGAAGAAGATGACTGCTAATGAAAGTCCAGCCATAGACATAAGCACATCAGTACCACCTGAAAGTGTGCCCCTGCTACCCCTGGGTTTCTTGCTTCTCATAGCCATACCCATTCCCAAACTCCAGGCACGTGTGTCCAGGCTGTGTCCTACATCGTAACACTGATGCTAGCAGTGTTTCTGCCCTGACATGGCAGCTGGGAAAGGCAGACTCATCCAGGGAGGGTAATCTAACTAGCAGCTTTACAGGCTCTGGCTCCTTCATTCAGCTGGGCTGCAGAACACAAACCAAGATTCATTTTCTCCTTGTGAATAGCAAGACATTCCCTCCGACTTCTAATTTAGTGCAAATTCACAGACAAGTAGGAGGAGCAATTCTGTATCACAAGCAATAAAGAGTTTAGTTTAACTATTTGATAGGCATCAGATGAATAAGTTCAGCTTCTGAGAGAAATTTTTTAAATGAAAATAAATTATCATGCCTTTTCATCTAGTAAGACCAAAAATACTCAATTACTTTACTTATCTACCTAGAGTGTTTTCTGGTTCCATAATAAATTCCTTCTGGCAAGCAAGAATTCATGATCAGCCATATTTTTAAGAGCTTTTTATTTTGTCTGGGGACTTAAAATTTGATATAAAGTTTATTGTTTTGTATTTTGAGGAATTCAGAAGCACCCTTAATTTATTTAGATCACCTTACTGCATTACCAATGTAAAAAAACTTAGTAATCACAAAAAACTCAAAGAAATCCAAATTTTGAAAGAGTTTTTAGTTTTCGGGTAGAAACTGTGTCTCACGGTAGCCTGTTGTCTGAAAAGGAGTGCTTGTAAGGGGCTACCAGTATATTTCTTTCTATAAAGGACCAGTCCAACACTTGAAACCTTAAACATCGGCTGTGTGTGCTGGGTTTGTCTGCGATAGAGTTAGTTTTCTCCACAGTAGCTGGTATGGGGCTGTGTTGTGGATTTGTGCTGGAAACAGTGTCAATAACCCCGGGATGTTTCCGTCCCTGCTGAGCAGTGCTCACCCAGAGCCAAGGGCTGTTCTGCTTCTCCCCCCACCCCACCAGCGAGGAGCCTGGGGGGGGCACGAGGGGTTGGGGGGGGACACAGCCGGGACAGCCGACCCCGACTGACCCAAGGGAGATCCCAGCCCGTAGGATGTCCTGCTCAGCATATAGAGCTGGGGGAAGGAGAAGGAAGGGGGGACGTTGGGAGCGATGGCGTTTGTCTTCCCCAGTCCCCGTTGGGCATGATGGAGCCCTGCTGTCCTGGGGATGGCTGAACACCCGCCTGCCCGGGGGGAGGGGGGAACGGATTCCTTGGTTTGCTTTGCTTTCCTTATTAAACTGTCTTTATCTCAACCCAGGAGTTTTCTCACTTTTACCCTTCCGATTCTCTCCCCCATCCCACCAGGGGCTGAGTGAGCGAGCGGATGCGTGGGGCTGAGCTGCCGGCTGGGGTTAAACCACAACCCTGTGGTACAATGGCCACCAAACCAATTCACGTTCCCTATGACAAATAGCAAACTGGCAGTGATGCTGAACTGATGCCTGCCTGCCATATCTGTCAGTGAATACTGTATGTTTGCACAGGTTTATTTGTTTTCCAAGGGCTAGCAATGAGTAAGAGGATCAGGATCAATCTTATAATAAAATAGCCTTATGGATTTCTTTCAGCCACCCTCAAGGTATATCAGTTTTTAGACTCATAACCTTGACAACATCCTTTTGGAGATTGATATGCCACTCTCTACTTGTCTTCTCATACATAGCTATTGCAGTACAAATGGATCTGGTACTGCGGACTGATTCCCATGTTCATGTTCTCGGCTAAGGCACACATCACCATAGGATCAGGGTCCCCAGCAAAATTAAAAAGAAAAAAGCAGAGTTCCTGTTTCTTTTCAGAAGGCAGGATAATTGGAATATAAGTATGTGCACACCCAGGAACTATTCAGGAAAACTCATAATACTCTATGCAGTGAAAAAGTGAGCTTTGTGTTTTAAACACTTTGAGCACTTATCTATTTTAGCTCCTGGATGTTCTGTCCAGACTGATGAAACTTTAAGAATCAGCCAAGATAAAGGGAGCAGATGTCTCTTCAAACCAGTCTTCTCAAGAAAAAGGACAGACTTGGTGCCCACACACCTGAGACGGAAAAGCTGCAATCTGAAATCCCACTTTGTAACCCTGGTGGTTTCTAACTGGACCTCAGAGCCTGGCTCACCATGCCCTGCCTCAGCCTCTGGTTTTCTTGCTGCTGACTTGGGAATTCTCATTTGTGCCGTATCCCTGATATAAGCACAACAAGCCTAGAGATGGCCTGTCAGAGTCATCTGTTTATATCCCTGCTGAAGTCTGTCTGGAGAGCAGAATGCTCATTAAACAATTTTTCACACATTGATGATCTTTCCTGCTTTTTCTTTTTCTTTTCTTTTACAATAGCCTTCAGAAAAAGAGACGGGTTTAAGAGTTGGTACAACTGAAGCATAATATGACTAAGTCAATAGGAAAGTAAAGATTTTTTAAAATGTAGATTATCGATCTTTGAAATTGTAAGGGCTCCTTCAAAGTCATTAGGGTTTGTCGTGTCAATATATTAGTAAAGACTTCTATAAATGAAGATTAATGATGCTAGGGATAATTATTGCTGAAGAAACTCACATATTTCTCAGTATTTGGAAACTCCATGCAAAGGTGAACAGTGTCAGGTTTTCCTTGACTGCACCTTAGCACCATTTCTGCTATTAGAGTAGGGGGAAGATTTTCTCTGACACAACGGGAAGTTAATCTTCTAGTTTCTTTGGAAATCAATGGTAGCTGAGCTGCATAACTCTGATTTGTGCTTTTTAAAATAATCGCCCATATACAATGAGTGCAGCTGATTTGGAGATCTACTAAATCTACAGGCCAGAATCCTTCTGAATATTTTTTTCTTCCCAAAAGAATCTGAACATGAACAACAGTTGCTTTTCTAAATTAACCACTCAAATCATGCTTCTTCTTATTATTGTTCCCTGCAAGACTTAATATATTTTGCTAAAGGGGTGAAAAGTTACAACTTAAAGAACCAAAGCTTTTTGTTAACTTGCAGGAATGTAAAGAAGTCCCTACAGCTAATAACCCAATTTTGCAGGGGACTTGTGCATATATTTTTTTTTTTAATCTAAAAACATCAAGTTCAATATTTCTCAACTTATTTCTGCTCTACGGCTGGGGCTCAAATGCCAAGTACTGTCCACATAATTAATGGTATAGCTCTGCTGAGGTTTCCCTTGCATAAATATATCTGGAAAGCTAAAATTGGTGGAGGATCATTTAATTTTCAATTATGAAGCACTAATTCCCCAAATAGTCCTTAGGATTATAATTTTTTTCCATTAAATACTTGGTGACAGGTTTTACTCATCATTTTTTCAAAAACAGTAGCAAGCATACTTTGGCAAAGTTTGAACTGAATTGAAGCAAAACCAGCTTGACCAGCTTTTGTGGATGGAATCAACATGATCTGGAGATGGGCTTTTTGATTTTTAAAGAAAGATAACCAAAGACAAAAGAATTCCAAATCCGGGCTAGGATATCTTGGCTCTTTTTCACCAGATGACTAAACTGGTAAGCCACAGCACAAATCCATATTCCGGTTCGGAGGGGGAACAAAGGCTGAGCAAAGGGTGTCAACACGGCTCCCGTCTGGCAAAACACCCATCTTTGGTGGCCTGCAGGACCACATCAGAATCTGTTTTGTCTGCAGCCAAATTGCAACTCACAAAAGACTTTGCAGAAAGTGCCTCCACATCCTGAAGTCCTTCATCAGTGAGGTATTTTGAAAAAAGATATCTTCACACAGCAGAAAAATATCTAGCAGCTGGATATATAAAATACCTGCTCATAAAATCCTGTCATCAGAGGGAACATAATAAAATGTACATGAACACAGAGAGATGAACTGACAGGTGTTATGGGAATCCTCCCCCAGTATTTAACTCCTTAGGTCTTGGTAGTGTTCATGTCCCAGCCTTACTTTACCCAAGTTGTTAGTGTTTATTCTGATCTTGAATAAGTGGATAAACAGCCAACAGACACTACATGAAGATGAGAAGTGGACTTCAAAATTGTGTTATACTGCAGATCACATTTCAAGTTATATTAGCCTTTAAGAAGATATTAGTACATGAATCTGGAGAGCTTGTTCCTTGCATTAGGGGTTTACAGAAACACAGACACACACAAAAAAAGAGACCTTTTTACAAGCTTCAATAAACCGTCACAGCTTCTGCTGGTGTGTATACATTTTAAGGGCTGGAATGACCAAGAAGAAACAAATCTCACATTGTCACAAGCTACTGAAGTTCCTGGTCTGGTGTTAGGAATGAAGCATAGAAGACAGACAACACTGCAAAGCAACGGTCTTTTTTTGGTGATGAAACAATCATCACATTCAGCACACATTATCCATGAAGTTAGCCTTGACAGGTAACTGCACACAGTTAGGAGCACATATGTTACTAAAAATTGTTTCTAAGGTTCATTCAGGAATTCATTTGTAGCACACATATGTGCTATCTGATAGATCTATTTTTATGAGACAAGCACTATTCATTATTTGATTTTTTTACTTTACCATCTTTTCAACTGTACCATCATTACAAAATGACCTAAAATCAGAGAATGCTGAAAATGGGACTGAAATACTTAAATTCTCAAGAAATGAATAAAAGTCTATCCATTGAAAACTCTCCTCCTTTGGTACCGATTAGTGGACCAATACCAGGAGACACAAATACACATAAGGAAAAAAGGTTGCATAGACTGGACACTTCTGAATTTGTTGACAGAGGCCACAGGTACAACAGTATAATAGAACAGAACAGAATTTCTTACCTTTATGATGATTTGCCCCAGATGCTAATTTCCCCCACAGCGTTACAACAAATATTATTATTAGCAGTTTTCCTTTTGTTGCCTTCTGTAAGTATCTCTTATTCATCCTGAAAACAAAAATACACAGAAGTAAGTATTTACCTTGAGACTTCTTTAAAAAACAATTTCTGTCTTAATTTAAGGAGAATTCAACAAGTTTTTGTAAGTGTCTGGCTGACAACCCTTAGAATCTTAAATTCTGCTTAGCTCTAAATGACGTACATCATATAAAGCATCAGTATAACTTCCCTCACTGGTCTGCCAGCATTCCTCCACCCTGGTCAGTAACAGGAGAATTCAACACCTCCACTCATCACATTTCTCTCAAGGCACAAGCGGTGTTCAAAACCACAGCAAACTCCAAAGCTGGCAAGAAGGATGAATCCACGCAGCTACGGAGCAGGTTTTGAAGAACAGAGCAGTTCCACTAGTGTGTTTGGGGCCAGTCATGGTCAATGTGGCTGTCACTGACTGTGCAGTGTAGCTTTTGGCTTTTGGGATTGCAACTCTTTTTGGATTGTGCCCACGAGTCATATGGCAATAACAAATTTGAATAGACCTCCAGCACGTGTACCAACCCTCACATAGAGAAATCCTGTTAGGAAGATGTAAGTGGTTTGGAAACATGGACTCGAGCAGGGTGGATTCACTAGTCTCTCTCTTGTCTATCTTTGGGTAATGAAAAGATTTGATTTACTGCACCAAGGGAAATTGCACACAGCTACCCTCATCTTGCTCAGTGATGTTTTCACTGTGACAGCAAGCCACCATGGTGGTTCAAGCAGAAGGTAACACATGACTTATTTCTCAGTAACCTCCTCCAAAGACAAAATACCCCTCCACCTGCCAAAAAGATAAGTTTGGGAATGTAGGCTCTAGCACTTAAGGATTACAGTTGTGTAGAGAGTGGCAAGAGGTATAATAATGAAACCTTCTCTCACTTCTCATTCTCCGTAGAAGAGCCTTAGGGAGCTGGCTAGGAAACAGCTCTGCACATGGTCGTGTTTCTGCTGAGAGGTCAATAGGATGATGATGCCTATTTCAAATCGTTTAGACTAGAAAAGCTGCAAATTTGATCACTTGAACAAAATTATTGCTGTTTCGTAACGCCTGGAACTAGGGTGCCTTTATGAGCAGAAAAAACTGCATTGCTTCAGTATGGTTGCACATTTTTCTCCTATTATGTTCATAAGAAACCCAAAGGAATTTAAGAGCATCTCACACTCTCTGTTCACGTACAATGCTATCCTGGGCAACCAAAACACTGTGAAAGGCAGAATACAGAATTCTCTCTAATACAGAATTCACCAGTAGCCTGTTCAAAGTCCTAAATTTCTTTCCATTCCTCCAAAGCAATGCCTTTCCTCTGAGCAACCTGCTTTCTAACACCACCGCACGCTGATAAAGCAACCCCCCCACACACCCCACAACTCCACTCGTGATCTCCAGACTTGTAACGAGACCACTTCCCCCAAAACTGCCAATCCTGCTCTCCAGGAGATTGATGAGATCTTGTTAAGCAAGGGTTAAGTTTCCACACCAGGCTGTGTCTAACAAAACACTATGACTAAAACTAAGAACCTGCTGAGGAGTGTACCAAACCCTTTTAAACCTGAATTCAGAGCAAACAGGACTCGGTATCCTTTGACAGAAGTCACACATCTACAGTGTGTTTCCCAGAGGTTCAGATAGCACGTTTATGAGGGAAAAAGAGAGAGGAGTAAGCAAGTGCTATATCTAGGATGGTGGATGCACTCCTGAAAGCCTGACTGATTAATAATCACAGTGGAGGTCACAGCGTGCTCTGAACCACACCAAGCTCTGCCTTCTTGCACTGATTCCAATGCCTTTGGAGTGTAAACTGCATATTCATCATCAGCTCCAGGTCTATGAAGCACTCAAAGCTAAAGGGAAATACATTCTTTGTCACTGTAAATAAGAACAAAAAAATGAAACTGGAATGCACATTCAGCATACGCTCTTTCACAGCTATCTCTGTGAACAGAATATGAATTAACTCTTTCACTCCTGGATTCTCATACTGCACCTGTTACGATGCTGGTGCCAAGTCATCTCTCATTAAAATCAAATCTTTCTTCCTCACCTACCCAACGTTGCTCAAAACCCAGTGGGACTTGCACCATTAAGCAAAGTTGAATCTAATACAGTTCCTTCCTGTACTCTGCTGATGCCAGATTCACCCTCTGTGCTGCGAGGCTGGCAGCAAATGCACAGCAGAAAATGCAAATACGTAAGGAAAAACAGTAGCGGCAGGGGGAAAGAGAGAAAACCAACCTATCTGCCTGTGAACAGCAGCCCCTCAGGGTAGGTGGCAGAGGGAAGATACAAACCTCTGCCCACAGCCCAGCACACCAAGGAGGAGTAAGCCAGCATTGACTATAGAAGAGACCATTCTGCAAAGTAAAGGAAGGGTTTCAGCTTTGACACAGAAAATCTGGGCTCAATGCCATTGCCAGGTCTTCCAATTATGAGAAAAACAATACACCATTTCTGTACCACAAAGCCTATTACACTATTCTGCATTACTTATTTGTGGTATTCACCTTCAGAAGGACAAAAATCCTAACTTTGTCTTGTAGCAGTCCCATAATAGGCACAATTAACAGAAAAGTCAGTGCAAGTGGCAGTTCTAGCTTGGGACTAATAGTTCAGAGGCCATCGGCAGAAGTACAAAACAAAAAAAATCTCAGCAGTTAAAGCGTTCATGACATACAGCAGCTCAAAGAAGAAGAAGTTGGAAGATGATCTGAAGTTTCAAACTAATTATGCAGTATAACACTAGACCTGGGGTTGTGTGCATCGGCCACGCACAGCGGTCAGTCCAAGGACGGACGAGTGGCCGCATAAGCACAAACAAGGTACAAAGCACTCGGCTCCCAGCTGTCCTGCTACACACACAGAAGCCACACTGTAGCAATACAGCCCTAGAAATAAAAAATGATGGGTTTGTAGTCCAAGAAACCTGGGGGGTTGGGATGGCTGCATCTCATCAGCAAAGCAAGCAAACAGCTAGATAGCAAGGAGAGGCCACGTGATGCTGGTTATTTTTTGCAGATTTGCAAAACAGCCCATGATATAGCACTGAGAAGACACTGGAACTAGATAGCATTTGACCTCAGCTCTGAAACGTAACTATTAGCCTCCTGCAACCCTGATCCATGTCAAGTAAGTGCATCCAGGAAATAAAATTCAGTCCATTACCATACTGTTATTACACTAACATAACAGGCTGTGTTAAATAGAACAAATGAGCTCTGAAATGAGGTCTACTTTTACTACAGGTGATGCAGAGCTCCACAGACAAACTACCGCTATTAACCTGAATGGTTTTCTCTGTGAGACATTTTCCCCTTCCATTTACCTTCCTTTCTGCAGAACCTCTCCCTTGCTGTGATCCTTACAGTCTTCAATAATGCCACATAAACCAAAGGTGATCAAAACAGAGAATAGCCACGCTATAGGAGATGCCTAGATTTGAAAATCAATTTTACACAAAAATACAAACTTCACGTGTAACAAAAATTTCCTTCAGTTTCTAACCCCAACATATTGGAGATAAACCCAAGGAATCCTCAGCACTTTCACGCAAAAGAGGACACGAAAGGCTGCCGGGTTTGAGTTCATTTTTCAATGTGCTTAGAGGCAAGGAAAAAGAAAGCGAGCTCCTTTGGTGGTTCCAGGAACACATTCAAAATAAAACAAAAAGATGTCACCCACATAATACAAACACGCAGTAGCTGAGTGTGAGATGACTCTGCCGTGACCAGCTCTTCACTACCACCGTAGCACAATGAATAAATTCATAGGAATGGTTACTTTTGCTCCCTGAGATTCTTTTTCCCTGACATGTGCTCCATGAGACCGTCACCAGTCTGGTATTATGGACTCAAGAATAGATTGTTTTGGTGATTAGTGACAAAAATAGGTTAAAAGTTGCAGGATTTTTTTCCTCAGGGTGAAGTCACATCTGATGCTGCAGAGAAGCTTCACAAACCGCTGTGTCAGCAGAAATCCATCTCACTTGTCTCCACGGCTCATCAGCAGCAAATGGTGAATACACTACTAAGTTGCAGAGGCTCTCGGCACTGGTGTTCCACCTCCCTGGCAGCCCCCTCCCAAGAGCAGATGTGGCCCAGCTCCTCAGCTGCACCGAAACTGCCATGTGCAGGTGCGTATTTTCAATTTCACTGCAGTGATGTAGGATCCATAAGCTTTTGAGTTTCTGCTTTCTTCCTTCTTTGCTTCTGGGCTTGAGATCACTCACCTTTCCAGCAGTTCAGAAATAGAGGAAAATGACATCGGAATTACCTTACATTGTATGGCCAGTGCTGAATTGCCTTGCTTTCCTTTTTTAAGAGAAGTGTAACCTCGTGTAATCTTATTGTTGAGGAGAAAAAAATGTAAGGAAATAATAGCTTTCATTCTTCCTGTAAGAGCTTATACACAAATAAAATTCTCATCTGCTTCCTAGGAGTAACAGCATTTTTCTCTGTTGCTCCTTTTCGTTCTTTTTCTTATGAACATCAGCCTCTGTGAAGCTGTTCAAAATTCATTCGTTCCTGCTTTACATACGTAGAAACTTTCAGTGTCAGTAAGATCCATTTGTCTTCTGCAAACACATATACCCTGTGAATGCAAGTGTTCATGAAGAGAAGCGTAAACCTATTTCCCTACTGAATCCTGATGAAATGTTTAAGAGACAAAAACCTGATAGAAAATTGGCCCACATTCTCTTACTTTTCTTCTTATGACAAATATTTTATTTGCTACTTCAGAGAAACCCTAAATGAGTAGTAGAAATCACTTCTGACCCCAAGTCTGTTGTACAGAAATAATGCAGCCATTTAAATTATATTCCATACTGTGTTGAATCTTACATTATTTATTAGTTGTGTTAGTTTCTACATCTCATGCAATACAGGTATTTGCAGCTTTATTTAGCCTTTCCTGTGTAAGCTAATGCAGAATTAAAAATGCCCTTGTGGTGATAAGGTCACTTTGTAAAAGTAACACCGATGTGACCCCACTGTGTTTGCATATATATAAATTCCCTCTATGACATTCCCGTCATGTTTGCTCAGTGAACAAGTAATTTGCCACTCTCATTACTTCAGGTACAAGGTAGCTTGTGAAAATCAATCTTCTTTCTGCTTCATACATCACAGCCTGTAACAGACACAAAGCGCATTCGGATTCTGAAATGAAGCCGGGGGAAAACACAGACCTGTTCTCATAAGCTGCTTTCTTTGATCTAGGTGGGCAAGGAAAGAGAATAGTCATTTAGCCTAGCAAAGCACGCAGGTCTGACGGAGGAGTCGCATGGGAAATCTCTGTATGCAAAGCAAAAGGGGTGGGTTTTGTTGTTTTTTTGAAAAAAAGTTGTCGTTTACCAGTGTGGCTCTTTTCATAGCAGAATAAGCAACCCTAGAGAGCTTAGCCTCGCTTCTGAGAAATATTTTGAAATAGTTAAAGCATTGTTGGCAGATCAATACAGTAAGGCTGTCACTGCTACTTTCAGCTGAAGTGTACCGGTGGAAGCAGATTGAAGAATTTTAGGCTTAACGCCATAAGGAGGGCTTTTGAAAGGCTACTGTGCTAAGACTTAAGGCAGTGAGGCAAATGAATTCTTCTTCCCAAAAGTACTTAAGCATATGATTGACATGCATGCCCATACTTGTCTTTTATTTAAATCAGTGTGACTTAAGCACATACTTAAATTTGAGCACGTACTTCCCCAAACAGAGATGTATGTACACGAGTTCTTGAAAAACGATTAGCAAGTGAGCTTTTATAAGAAGAGACAGATTCAAGAAAAGAAAATGTCTCAAATACCTGAAAAATAAAAAGTTATGGAATATATGAAAATACGCAATAAACCAAAAAAACATTTTTCTTTACATACTGCAATTAGTTTCCCAGCAGCGGGAAACTAGAGACAGATGCACATACAGGTAATTACATTTGCCAACAGTATCTCACAGCACTTGGATGTGAAATTTACATATATATTATTGTTTCCAAAATCTGATAAGCATGGATGCTTAAATTGCCAGAGGTAGAAACTGCTTCAGCCACCTGGCTGCATGCCACCTCACAGCTAGAAACCCTGAGAGATGATGGGGAAAACTTTTTTCTTCCAAAAGACTATGTATGGTTGTGATACCGCCTTGAAAACTCCAGTGATACTGATGAATGGCCTTCCCTCTAAACTGCTGTCAGTGTTAGTCTCCCCTGCTTTCAGATTAACACCAGCTCTTTGTAGACACCATTGATTGTAATTTGCACCTTCACTAATTTTCAGATGCAACACCTAACTGAAAGCAATAAAGCAAGCAAAGAAAGGGTAAACAAGAAATGCACTGTCCTCCTAGCCAGCTTCAACTCAACCAATACAGATGTATTTAACTGTGTATATATTAAATTTCTTGGTCATTTCATCAGGACCAGCAAAGGAGTATTCACCTGATGAACATTGATGCTGACACATTACTAAATACAGAGAAAGAAAATGTCATGAAGTTTTGTGCGGTTAGATTCTATACTTCTATGTATTTATGAAAATATAAAACTAATAGTTACAATCCAGCATTAGACCTGCACAGGCCATTCATTGTTTTTTTAAGTGCTAACATAAAAGATTACAGAATATTTAAACATCCAGGATATTCTAATATCTTCAATCTGCCTAATGATGTCCTACACCCTTGTGAAATAAGCTCTCACAGTTAAGTGTTCAGTATTAGAAGGTACTTAGGCTCCAATTCACATCATTTTCTCTGATATTATTATGCCACTTTAAACTTTTTTCTCCCAGTTTCTGTGCTAAGGGAGCTTTAAGTTGTAGGGGGTAATATCTACTCACTTAATCATCACGGCAGTAGTATTTGCTTATATCCTACATGTGATCCTCTTGCAGATGGTTATTTAAATTTTCTTTATTCATATCTCACTAACCAATCAAAAGTTTAACTAAAAAAAAAGGATAACAGTTCAATGGGTTTTGAACAAAATGTCTCACTGAGACCTGAATCACTAGGTATACTCTGATTTTATAAAGGCCATTGCAGTGGCAGAGATAAGCCTCCAAATCTATCCAGGCAGAGAAAGCATCAAATATTTGCGGAGAATGGCAACTGAAGTGCCTATATTTAAAAGGAAGGACGAAAATGATCTGGGCAAGCGTAAGCCTATTAGTCTGACCTCTTCAGTTTGCAGGAGCTTAGAACAGGCTTTGAAGAAAAAGATAAATTAAAGACAGAGGAGTAAATAGAACATAGGATAAAATGTAGCAGTGTTACCAAGGGTAGATTGTGCCAGACTAACCTGACAGGTTTTTTGATAAGATAACTGATATTCCAGACAAAGAAATGAAGTAGATATAATTTGTCTGGATTTAGATAAAGCATTTTCTACAGTGTCACTCCGGAATTTACACATTAAGCCGAAGACTCTGTGGATCACTACAAGAATTGAAAGGTGGATCCAGGTGCGACAACAGCAAGTAGTACTGAAAGGGAGTATCAGGGATTACTAGCATTTCTGCTACAAGTTGGGAATTCATCATTTGAAACAACACGTGTAAAAAATAACTAGTTTATTTTAGTTGATCACCAAGAGCACATCAGTATCAATATGACATGAGACAGCTGTGAAAAGGGCAAATCCTATAAATTACTAAATTATATATTTCTAATAAAGATACAGAAGGGCAAGTATGAATTTTCTTAAACTATGATTCAGACTAATCTATACAATTCTGGCCAACAGTCTTCACGAAAGAAAAACTGAACCCACAAAACATACGGGGACAGTCTTCCATGATGGTCACAGGAATGAAGAATCAACCACAGGAGGAGTTTGAAAGAGCTTGGCTTGTGGAGCAAAGCAAAGGCTGAAGGGAAACAGAGAAATCAAGGAAAGGAAATAAACACAGTGAGGGCAAGAAACATATCCATAAGAAATGGATTAGATGATATCTTGCCAGCAGGCAGGATCAGGACACTCAGCTCAGTGATTTGGGAAGTCTCTTCGAGTCTTGTTTCTACACCAGTATCATGAATCCTTTTTTGTACATTAGTATAGGAAGTCAAGTGCTAGTTTTTTCACGAAGAAAACTATAAACAAGTTCTTTCCAAGTGCATTAGTGTAGTGGTTTTTTCCAAGTGACTTCACTCGCCTCAAAAAAACAGAAGTCACAGCATTTCTGTCTGTGATATCCTGTGAAAAAACTGTGAGGTTCCTCACTAATGACCTGTACCCACACTGGGTTCCATCCAAAAATTGGCCATGCTGATGAACTTCTGATTAAGATGAATAACCATCCTTATTTTTCAACATCTTCAAGGCATAATTGCCACCTCTGTGTCATAAAATTTAAGATGACCCAGTCACAGTACTGTATTGGTCAACCATCCAGCACTAAAATTGCTTTTTGATTAACTTCAGTGGATTAAAGTCATACTGTTGGGCATGGGTGACTATTCCATGATTAAGACTTCCTCATTCTCTTTTCTATCACTCCTGCTTTAAATTGAAAATCTTCCTATTGTCATCCTGTTTTTAACATGACATCATGAAAACATAAAACTGGCAAGCATCCCAATTGTCAAGATATGAAGGAGTCTTGTTTTCTGCAAGAGTCCAAATGTAGAAAAAAAAACCCCAAGCCTATGTACTTTCAAAAATTAATTAAGCATTAAGATAAAAACAGAAGAAACAATACCATTAGAAGTATTTTAAGAGTGTGAATACATTAATTTAAAAATTTCTGTTATTATTAAATCCATTTAAAGTGACTACTATCTTAAACATAATGTCTTTCAAGCAATACTGCAAAACTAATTCTGGGATTCCTACATGGGTGTAAGAACATGGATGAAGTGCTATGGTTATATTCACTGTCTTGCCAGACTTGAAATTTAGTATGTTCACAGGAACCATTCAGATTCTACTGCATGACTTCTCTACTGAAGGTTAAATTTTGTTTTTCCAAAGAATTCTTCTGGCAAATAACAGTGTGACAGACCTCCGCAGATGAACAAGGAAGCAAGACTCAGACCAAGTTCCCCCCTGCTATTTTCATGACAATTATACCTGTCAGTAAGCATAGTAGCACTTCTGACAAATAATAGGTAGCTCTGAGCCCAATCTATGTTTTATACCTGACTCCTACGCATTTTGGGCCACACTTGAAGGCAAGGGTTCAAGTGTAAATAAAAAATGACACGTTGCTCAAATCACAGAAAAATATGAGGCTTGCTTGTGCAATGACCAAAATAGCTCTAAGAGCTGACATAACACACTACGAAGACAGGAGAGTTGTCGCTTGGGAGTAAACCTAGTTGAAACAGAGTTGGAACACATTCCTCCACTCTTTTAATGTCAAGTCCTAACACATGCTCATTTGTCACAGCCACCATAGGCACCACTTCCAGGGAAAAAAAGAGTGAAACCAAAGTTAGACCAGGGTCTTCCAAAATATGGACCTGGTTCATAATGCAAATTTCTATTCCTGAGCTAGTGCATAGGAAAAGACTTCTTTCACTCTGAGAGATGCTAAAGAAAGGAAGCCAGGCTGGCACAACCAACCTTCAGCTACCAGCCGGGAAGTAGAACACAAAGTCCAGCAGCTAATTCAGATACAGAACATTGTACTAGGCAGAGGTATGCCCCCACAGGCACACAAGGAAAATCTGAATTTTTAACTTACTTGTAGAAAACTACAGCAGCTTTTCTGTCTATGCACAGGGTTTTATCAAATACTGGTGGGGTTTTGGCCCTGCCAGGCTATCTAATCTGTCACATAGACTATAATAACTAATGCTGTCTTGAGAATCATGCTATATGCCACACAATTTTGAAGTCTCCTCTTAGTCTCTATTTCCTCATCAGTGTCCTGAAACAGTAAGAAATTTTTAATAACCAGCCTATACTGAAAAAAAATTAAGAGTATTCCTGTGATGGCTTGCTAGGAATGGATTCAAGTCGGGCCAGGATTTGCTTAATGGCGGCTGAAGTATTTAAATGGTACCCAGGCTTCCTTGCAAAATCTGATCTATTTCCCAGCCCCTTTTCAAACACCCTCTTTCGAAGGGTACCGGCAGCTACATAAAAGCCATATTGACCATACAGTCCTGAGTTTCATCCAAGTGAGTGTACCTCGAGAAACAATGCCCTCGCTTTGGCATGTACTATGCCAGCCTTGCAACAGCATTTTCCTATGGCCAGGAGCTCATTAAACAGCCAGTCTTAACCTGGCTTCCTCCCAGTCTGTGCCCAGCTCCCTGCTGCATGCCACGTAGTTGGGATTTGCAGGTGGAGCACAACAGGAGGGTGAATGACAAAACAAACAAATAGTGTTCTGTTCCTCCAGTGCCCTGGATCAGAGACTCTTATGAGGTGCATTTATGTTAGCATTTCAGTTTGGAGCTGGACTTCACTTTTCAAAGAAACTTTCAAGTTGTCTCCATTTACACTGATCTGGATCACATCATGGAATGATTCTGGAGGACACGAAAGTAATCCCTTTTAGATGAAAATAAAGCAGAAGATGACCCTGAGAGTGCATCTACTGCACTCCAACGGTTTAGGGGTGTCCAGTTCAGGGGACAAGAGCTAGTCGAAAACAACCTCCTTCTCCACTAAATGAATATAATGTGGACATCACGCCCTCAGAAACAACATTTTGGGTGTACAAATCACTTCTGCAGGGATAAACTATTTGCTAATATAGATGCAGCCCTGTAATCTCATGAGGAAGGAGATACTTATCATCATTATTTTATACTTGGATAAGATGCCCTTTTGGTTGCGATTAATCTGAAAAGCATTTTCAGATCCTCAGCAAATCTCAACGGCACGTTGAAAGGGACCTGTCACTCAGGAGGCCCTGAAACAAGTTCTGATCTGCATTGTAGGGCCATTATTCCTACCGTGACACCACAGCAAAGGGAAGGACAGCTTGTGTGCCAAAACCAGGGGACAGCTACCTGCGGTACATCCCCCTAATTTAGAGCATGGAGTACAGAATAAATTACTTCAAATTACTCAGTGAATTGTTCCTTTTTGTGAAACAGCAAACCCCTTGTCTTTCAATGCAGAAAATTAAAGACAAGAGCTTTGCCATCTTTTTTCACACTGAGTACTACCTAATCTCCAAGCAACTCTACTATCGAAGGAAAGTACAATCCATTGTAAAGCTGCCAAACTGGATGCTTTACTGGCTCCATACCTGCCATTCTCAGTCACTGGATTATTGACAGTTTTTCCCCAAGTCTGGTAGCCAAGCTACCAATAACCACACTTTCAAGATGCATCGGTTGACCCTTTTAGATGAACAACAGAAAACGACGGGCCAAAAAGGGAAAGCCTAAGAAATTACTGCCTGGCAGTGGGACGGGCCCTGCCCACCCCTCTGCGTCCCCCGGCCCCGAGGGAAGGCACTGGCTTTGGGTGGTTCTGGCAGGCAGAACCTGAGTTAAGGACCGAGCCCAAGCACATTTCAGTTGACTTTATCCAAAAAAATAAAGGTCATATTCATAATTAGATTAAAATTCTTTTATTCCAGCCTAGCAATGCAAAGTGTCCTTAAATTAGAAGTTTATTAGAGTAAATTAAATCTGACTCAAGAGGTTTTTTGTTCCTTAATACAGATTTGGCTGCGAAAATCCTCAGATGTTACCATATTTACAACAGGATTAACTGTTTCTAACAAACGTTGCATTTGCATTCTTATGCATGCTCAGTGGAACAAAACAAATTATTTACTTTCATTTCTATTTCATTATTAAAGAAGGTTATGTCATTATACTTTCATAACAACTGCATTAACAGCACCAGTATTAGACATAAGGATGTTCAGGATTCCATGCATCTTTTTTCAAAAGAAGGAGTTACAGCGTTACAGTGTTTGTAGTATTTATGATTAAAGAGAGATCTTTTTTTTCTTTTCATTCCTCATTTTATAATAATTAATTGCAACTGTCTAGGAACTAAGCCAAATAATGCCTATTCTGCTGTCAATAACAACCTAAATTTAGTAACATACAAGAGCACTACAGTCCACTACAATTCTTTTAGTGCTGTCTTAGAAAGGCTTTCCATGCGTCTCCTATACTAAGACAGCATTATTCTCTAAATGACCAAGACTTGAAAAGGGTCTTTAGATAAGAATCAGCTAGTGCAACATAGGAAGAGCCATAAACGACAGACAGCAGAACACTACCCAAACTTCTAAAGATAAATGGGTGAGATAGAGAGGCTTAGAATGTTGTTTCTGTGAAATCATGATTTAATTTTAATAAGAGAGCATTATAATTTACTAGGGCACAAGTATAATACTGTACATACATTACTTACTAAGAAAAAGCCTGATATCATAATATTTCCATACCATTTCAGTCACAATTATAGATATTGCACTGCCATCATCATCAAAGGAAATGATTATGTGTTTGCCAGACTTGCAGGAAACTATATGTATGATACTGAGATCAGCAGTTCATTATATGTTCTTTTAATTTTGGAAAATCACTGCAGCTTTCATAACTTGAAGAGAAATAAAGTGCAGTCTAAGCTGATGTGTATTTCCTTCTGCATCAGTTAATTCTAGTTCATTTTAACAGCTATCTGCCTTGCATTTGCCATGCCAGTGAAAGGTGAAAACTCTTCTTATGGCACTGATACAAGGAAGGATGTTTGCTGTTTTTACATTCCTCCTTGCATAATTTGCAGTCGTGGTTGCTGACGATGGGCCTCCATTTCAGTCCCCTATTGCACAGTGAAGCAAGCACAGGTCCCCCAGTGTTCTCGAGTCCTTTGATATTTGGTGTTTCTCTGAAAGCTCCCAGAGTCCAATAATTAGATAAGAATGGCAATTTTAATTATACTTTGTAGTTGCAGAGAAAATGTGATTTCTAAAGGCAACAAAATAAAAGGATCCATTTTCATGTATTGAAGTCCTGAGAACTTGAGAAAGATGAACCTAAATTTCTGGACAATCACATTTGGCAAGTATTGCCAAATTTTTGGTTTGGAAATAATCAGTGGAGGTTACGTATTTATTTTATGCTTTTTTTTTCTGAATTATCTACAGATGCTGTATGGAAATTTATTCTGAATAGCTACATTAACTATGATAAATTCACTTACATCATTGTTGTTCATGTCTAATTAATATAAATGCCCAACTGGGAATATAAAGAATTTACATAAAACAAGTCACAAATTCTGGAAAGGGGAATTTTCCCCTCATTTCCCTATGCGAGCTTTGAAATTTCACAGAGAAAAATGAAATCGAAATTTCAAGGTCAAGATGGGTTAGCCCACAAGTGAATTAAAAAAATGCTGCCTAAACGATGAAAATCACTTACCAGAGAAACACGTATCTTTAACAAAAAGCCATTAGGATAAATGGAAATAAAAGGGTCTTAAATAAGACTACTTCTTTTGTTTTCTTCTGTTTTTTAATAGGTAATAGTTGGTGCCCCTACCTGCTTTGCTGGTATCACAGCAATGCATATTTTGTTTTCACTGTCAAACCCAAATGCTGCTAAGACCCAGTCTCCTGTGAACAGCAGGAATGAGGATGAATTCTCACGCAAATATTTACAGAGAAAAGAAGAGCCATGGATTTGTAAAGTTCTTGTCTTTGTGTATTTTCAGTGGTAGCTGGGTTGCTATTGTATATCCAGTCTAATATGTTGTATTTGATGGTGGCAATTCAAGCTTCTTCAGTAGAATAAGGAGGACCAAAACCTAGTTGAAAGAAAATAAGTGTCTAAAGGACACTTCTTCGCACACTAAATGAGACCAGTATCATTTTCCAATCCTGTGTTTTCACTGTACTTCACCTAAGATAAAGTAGAGCTGATGAACCTAAATTGCATCCCATGACCTGAAAGTTTAGCAGTCATCTCAAACTATTCATCATCTCATTAACTGCAAGATAGGCAAAGCATTTACATGAACAAACAATGGAATGTAGTGGGAAAGCAACTCACCCAAAATATATTGCTACCATAAATATAAACCACTATATATTTGCAGTGTACTGTCAGCCAGATTAAGCTCATCAAATATCAATTCTTTGTTCAGCTATAATGAAAATCTTTTACGTGAGGCAAAAGATAAATGGGACATTTCTCATGATTGCTGTAATTCAGAAATACTCATCTACAGGCAGTATGAGAAGGAGACTCCACACCAAAAAAGTTCTTCTCTGAGCCTCAGTATAACTTTTTTTTTTTTCTCGTTTGGCCTGTTCTTCTAAATATGGCCTTTGCCAAATACGATTTTAAAATGAAAATGCTATGTTTTATTATTGTTGTCTTCTAGCTTGAGTGATACCAATAAGTATATATGCATTAATGATCTGAAAAGTAGGGGATAAAAATAAAGATGAGCCACATTAAAACTTAAGATCAGAAAATCACAGTGCTGTAGCAAAGTTCAAATCCAGAAGAGAATTCTAGTTCAAACTAACTTAAAAAACACCCTAACTCTTCTTTTCAGCTTGTGAAATGCATTAAAAGAGGGATGCAATTTATTTCTTTATAGCAGGAGGAAAGTTCTATAGCTTGCTTGCTGAGAAAATAGTTTCATTGATTAAAAATTATGCACAAATTTGCACTGAAGTCACATAGACAACTGTGAGAAGGAAAAAAAATAGATCAAACTAAATACACAAGATGAAGGACACAGCAACAGAACTTTTAATTTAATAATACTGCATAAGTCATTCATCCAGAATATGGAAAATCCACGTTTGGGTCCTTGAAAGTAGTTGAAGGAATATGAACCTTCATCTTCCAGAAAAATATCCCGATGAGTATGCAGCAGTGTATGGTACTCTCGGATTCTTTAGCTAACGCTGTCCCTAGAAACCTTTATTATTCATTGCAACATCAAAAATGTTTATTTCACCTCCTAGGTGAATGTGCCACCCACCAGACTGCAGTCACTCTTTCTCTGAATAATTATGTTTGATACAAAACAGAAAAAGCATCAAGGGATAATCTTTGGAGCAAGCCATTCCCACCTTCACTGCATGATCAAATTTCTCAAGGGAAAAAAGAGAGATCTAAACACAGGTGACCTATATCTTAAAGGAATTTTGTACAGAAGCAGCTGTTTCTTCTCATTTTTGAGCACTAGGACTAGGCCTTTGTTCTGCTACTTTATACTGTCTGTAAAAGAAATAAGATGTTTTCTTTTGGTCAAATATTTTGTTCAATGCAAAGACAAAATGCATCCAAGCCCCCCAAAAGTATTTCAGCAACAGCAAAACAGAAAACCACTTCCATTTAGGTTTTATCAAATAAAAAACTGATGAATATTAAATGATACCTTGAGACCTTGAGCTTCCACAGAACCTCACCTTTTCTGCCCTTTCCCCTGTACGTATCTACACCGACACCGCCCTGGCGGTGTGGTGGTCACTGCCTCCACCAGAACATGATCCTTTGGACTCTGGCAATTGGAGACAGACTGTTCCCACAAGGCGTAATGATTGTTCAGTCCCATGGAAAGAGTGTAATGCAGACAGGGAGAAAAAGTGCAAATCAGGAGGTAGAATGGAAGCACAGGGAACAGTCTCAATGGGGCAACATAACTGTTGAGGCAAGTAGATAGACTGCCAACAGCCTGAAACAGTTTCAGTATTTCCACATTTTATTTTAACCCGATTGCATCTAAATCCTTGATTCTGAAAGTTATCTAAATACAAAACATTAAGCTCTTATAACCCCAAAAGTGGTATTTTTCAATGCAGGTGAAATCAATTTTTAAGGCCATTTATGAAAACCACGTTATTTGACATCTAGACAAAGTGATAAAAAAATATTGTCATAGAAGCTGTGCATTAGTTTCACTTAGCTTGGAGTCATTCGCGAATGTCCTGACATACTGCAGAATATGGTTTCTACATATTGGAAGAGGTGAGTTTTAGAAATAAAACACAGTTTTACTTCATGTTCAGCTTTTGGTCACAATCTGTTCTTGAATTATAGCAGTTTTGTAAGTTCTCTGGTTGAAGGTGGTCCAATTTGAGGAGATTATTAAATATTCATCAGGACAGAAAAGACCTGTATTCCACTGAAAGCTGAATGACCCGAGTGAGGCAGCCATCACGCTAAAACTCAGTCCCTGATTCGAAGACTATTTACTATCTCTGTAGTGTACAAGCGCCATGAGGACATACCGCAAGAGACTCACCTCAGGTGGCCTTCTGCTCTGGTGGTTACAACACTGACCTCAGGCGAAAGACTCGGTTCAACTCTGCCTTGTGCAAGACAGAAGTGAAAACTATACGGTGCAGTCATTTAAGACAACGACATAAGCATGCAAATGTGAAGTCAAATCCCTTCAAGTAGAAGAGGAAAGTGGTCCTGCATTACTGGAGAAGAACCTTGGTCCATATACTGCAACCAGGGAGCTTCACGATGAACGTCTTGCACAATTCTTTAACTGTCCTACTTTTACCCATCCCGCTTCCTTTTCTCAGCACTTCTGGGGACCAATACAGATAACCACAGCTACAGGCATTGTATCTGAGCATGTGTGAAGGAAGAAGGTGGGACAAGCCCATGCCATGAAAGCACTACATAGTGCTGAAAGAAGCCACTGCAACCTCTCAGAACGAGACCCGAAGACTAAGTTCCAGCTGGTAATTTTTGACCAATCTATCCCAAACAGTGGATGATACAATATACATGTTAATCTAGTCCCTGTAAAATCCCATATGCAGTTTCCCCTGTTTTTTTGCAGAGTTCTAGAGTACCTATAGAATTATGCATTAGTTGGCTACAGCTAAAGCAAATTTTGGAGATACAATTTAAAAGTCAGTGCACAGCACACTTCAAGCACTAAGAAAAGGTGTTACAGCTACATAGTAAAAAAAAAAAAAAGTGTGAAAAATATCCCTTAACTACATATTCAGTAATGCATGCCAAGAAATCAAAGTATCAGAATGATTAGAAATTATTCAAATTGACATTCCCAGAAGTACTATTTTTCTATCAATAGAAGAAGAATCAGTAGAGAGCAACTGCCTACCTCATAGTTCATCAGAAAAAGAATCACCTAGCTACATTTCATCAAAAAAAGACACCACACCAAAATGCCATTACAATCCAAGAATCAAGGAAATAATTCATCTCTCTATTTATGAGCCTATGATGTAGCTGGTTTGCTGTGCAATGCTGATTTAAAATCTACTTAATGTCTCTTCAAACTCTGATTCTTGAAAAATATTCAGTGTGATTACAAGAAGTATTTAAGTTCATAATGGCCATTATATTAAAAAAGTGAGAGAAACCATATTTCTTACCTCTCTAGTATTTTTTCCAGTAGCATGAGAGGAAAGAGCTATGGTTTTTTGATTTTATTTTTTTTTTAAATAAAGGCTTTCCAGAAGCAATCAAAGTAAGGTGAGCCAAGTGTTTAGACTTACTAAAAAGAAATCTGAGCCATGCTTATCTACCTACGCTCTTAAATGTACCCACTACTTCAGCACAATGCAGAATGCCTCCGAATTTATGAACATCATAACCAGGAATGAGTAGAACATTGATCTTGCTTCCACCATAATAACTACCAAGGTGTACAGGGCATGGAGCAAATGAGACTTTTCTTCATGGACTTAAAAGAGTCCTCGTTAAACAGATATTCTGCCCCTATCAGTTGACATCTTTTAATGTAAACCTCTGATGACCATGCCATGCAGAATTCTGGTATCTCTCATGTTCAAGTTTTAACTGCATACTCATGTCTGGCAGGCAAAATTTAATTTTCAGACAAAATACTGGATTTTCACAATTTGACAAAGAGAACATTCAATTCTATGATCATTTATTTCTCCAGAATAGCACATAAACACTGTCAATATGCTTTAAATAAATCTGAAATTTCCAACTTTTCTGCAAATAACTTGACTTGATTTTACTCTTACATTTTGCTCTGTACATCTATTAAGCAAGAAGAGGGTATTTATGACAAATGTTTGAATGTGCCATAATGGTTGATGCGTATGTTTATCATTTCTCTGAAAGTCCATCTAGATATTTTGTAGACAGTAGTTTGGAGGAAAGTAGTCTGGGTTTAGGAAATGGAATCACTGCTTTTGATTGTGCCATTGAGTGTCAGAGTAGTATTAACGTAAGTTGAAAACATACTCAGTGACTACAAGCCTGTCACCTTTTAATGAAAATTGCAGAAATTTTCAACACTTCATGAGATGAGAGAAAAATTACTGTCCAGAAGGCTGCATAGAACCTACACGGCAGACACACACTGAAGGTTCAAAATAAGCACCCAGACATTACTTGCATGTTTATTCCCCTGAAAACAGCTCTTTCATTAAAGATTATTAAAGATCTAGTTGAGCTTCATGGCTGTGACCTCCTATGCACAGTACATCAAACAACACAGAAGCAGTTAACTTTTAAAATATCTAAATTTTCAGTGTGTCTCCACTAAAGTAGGCTGATGCCGTGTTTGTAAATATGCAATTAGATGTATTTATAAGAGATTTGCCTCAGCTAAACTGAAGAGCTAACCAGAGAGTAATCCCCAAAACACTGAAGACATCATCTCGAAGTAAAGAAATGAGATCTGTTGCTGATTGTGGGCAACAAAATCATTTCTGAATCCAATGACAAAGTGCAGATAATCTCTGAAATACAAGAGATATTATCAGAGGACTTTTTCAGTTCAGTAGCTTGCACACTTGTCTATGATGTGCAACAACTTTTTGACTGCAAAGATTGCCACTCTCCCAGCCAAGTCAAGGTCAGGGATTTGATCTCAGCATCACATCAGAATTTGTTAAGTCAGAGGAATGGCAGGCCCCTATAGCTGCAGGCACAGCTGGCACTCCAGAGACTGCAGAAGCATCTTTAGAGGGATGAACATCTAGAAGAAAAGCTGAGAGTTTAACAGGTTCCTCCACCTCTTTCCCCAAGGGACAGAAGACTATGAGTGTCACACCACCAAAAAGGATCGTTAGCTCAGAATTGGCAAGAACACCTTCAGCCGAACTGGTTCAGAACACTTAAGGACATGTCACCATGTTGAGCTATGTACCTTTGTCCTTTTAATCATAGCAATTAAACATTATCCAGGAAAGAAAAGTTTGGAAAGGCCATTTGGGAATGGTCTGCAAGCACAGTGCTGGAAAGGTAGCTGCAGCCTCAGCCACTCCCTACTCTGCTCTTCGTAGACAGCCAACAGTTTTAGCCACATAAGCTGGGATTCAGCTGTTCTAGCTAAAACATTTTAAAGATTAAGTATCTAAATGTCTACATTTCTCTTATAGTTGATGGAGGGGCAAAGACAGATTCAGGAGCTGATTCACAGCAGCTTAACAGAGGTATCCAAGGGCTGCTGAATCATCTCTGCAACTGCAAGTTTCCCTCCATTCATTACAAAAGGAGTTAGAGAAACTAGTGTAGACAGACAGAGCTGCCTTCTAGAAGTCTAAAGCTAGATGAGCTGAAGCCCACTCATGGAGTCCTTTACTTACCCAGCAAGAGCATATTAAAGAGCTGTGATCTCCTCCTTTCACACGGTTATGACAACTACCTCCTCCTGGCAGGAGCAGCAGCAATGAACCGCACACCTCACCTGTGCCAGCTACAGAGACGCATTTGGTGGAGAGCGTCATGTTCACTGTATTCTTCTTCTGCCATACACAGAGTTCTCCACTGAAATTATTCTTGATGGAATACCTCAAGGCACTGACTCTGGAAACTGAACACCCCACTGAGATTTAGAGGCGAGTCTATTCCTCAGCGCCATTTTCCAGAATATCTGAAATCCTGACATATCCTGAAAAGGTATTCTATGTTTGCTAGCATTCTTTTATTACTGTTAGGAGCAGAAATGACATTTCACTCAGTGAAAGCTCTGCTTTCATTATTCCAAGAGCTGGAGCACTAAGTCTACTGTGTCTCTGTGCAGACCTCAACCTGTGTAAGATCAGAGAACTGCTGAAATTTCTGCAGTTTTTGCTGTCCTCTTCAGAGCCAGAAAAACACAGTCTAAATAAAAGAGCACATAATATACAGACTTACATATTTTACAGCTTTTTAAAGACTTGAAATAAGAAATTTGCTTTTCTAATCAGAATTTATCTCCTGTTGCTTTAAAATTCCTCACTAAAAATCTATTCCAATGAGGGTGTTTTACAAGTATCAGGAGTTTTGTTTTTACTTGGTAACCAGATGGCAGCTCTTTGTCTGAGGTTCTGGTGTTATTTAGCTGGATTTTAGTTTTTGTTCTTAATAGGTATGGCAAACATTTTATCCTGCTACTACTATATTTTAGCATATTTAATTGCCAAGTTCACAAGAAACCGACCCACTGCTTTTCCCAAGCAGATGGTGGAAGTTGTTTTTAAAACTGTAGTGAGACTTCTTTTCCAAAATGCTTGCATAGCTTTATGAAGTCTAATCGCTGTTCAGCATACACATAGAAGATCAGCTCATGAGCACGTACACAGTTAGGGGCCAAATAATGCAAAGGGTTGAGCACTCTAGACTAGAATTCTGCATCGGGACAACTTTTTGTATCCAAAACGCAGCACATGTTCCAGTATCTGCCAAACTGGGACCACACCTTCAGCTCCTGGGCGACACAAGGTCTTAATAAACACTGGTGCCCATTTTGGACTTTTTACTATTTACCCTTTTGTTATACATATCTTCTCTTCTTAGTTTTAAATATGGGTAATTTACAGCAATACAGAAAGGTATATAATAAAAACTTATTTTTAAATTAATTCTACTTTAACTGCCAAGCTAAATCTATGCAAAACGAAGAGTGACCTAAAAGAAAGGTGTAGAAAATAAAGAATTTACATAAGCTCATTTTTTTGTAGCTTGGCAAACAAGACATATGAAAAAGAACAGCAGGTGACATAGATCAGAAATGTAGGTCCAAATATCTCCCAGCACTCTCCGAAGCTCAAATCTGGATCTGAACCCAAACACCATGCCTTGCCAATCATTAATAACCGTAAAGTAATATTTTAGAATAACTTGTGTGCAAATAAAAAAAAAACATAAGTAAAAAAGCAGTAGAACCACCTCTTGCCAACCCGCAGGGAGCAGAGGAATACAGCTAGGGACGCGCGTTGGAGCAGCCCGTCTACCCTGACCCGACCCCGGAGCTCATCCCCCACCGACGTGAGCTCCTGCCAGCCCCCGCGGCACGGGCAGCCCTCGGCCACAGCAGCAGCTACAGCCCACGAGGTGTGTTCTACTGGAAAAGAACCGCTAGACGCAAAGTGCCCTGGCACCAGCCTCCCAAACCTCCCCATACCTCCAAGGACCTGGCCCATGTATTTTCTAAGAGAAAGTATGAAATACAATTGTTTCACATAAATACAGTCTTATTCACACAGAAGTCTTATATAAATGTCCACTGGTTATTAACAAATCACTCTTATTTTCAGTGAGTTTGTAATATTTTTGAGACTGTCAATCCACGGCTTTTGAACCACACTCAAGCACAGTACTAACTCTAACAGCTGATGCCCAAAGAAATAAAGAGCTGTAACAAATAGCATCCAAGTAACATGCAACCTTACCAACAACTGAACCATCAAATTAACAGGTCAGTGATATTAATTGGGATCTTTGAATATTGCAAAATGTTATTCGTTTGTACAGTGGAAGTGTGATTCCTTACATAGTTACACAAAGACTAGGAGAGAATAAATATAATGGATTAATGAATAATATGGCAGAATGAATAGTATGCATTATGCTATGGGAAGATAATAATGTGCCATTAAATAGATCGGCTATTATGCTTCCTAAATTTCAATAATGTAGTTAAGAAAGAGCAAAGAGTGCAAAAAGAAGGAGTGAAAGAAATGTAATATTGTTATTTAAAATGTGTGCCTAAGGACCTTGTGTGTATACTCCTTCACAATTTAATCTGATTAACAAAAAGTAATAATTTTCTGCTCGGTGCTACTTGTGAAAAAAACAAGTTTTTGTCTTATATAAGATTTTGTAGAAAATGCTTTTCAGCCTAAGATAGCTAACAAGTTAGTTATTAGACAGCCTGCATAATTTTATGACACAAAGTAGAGCTTATCACACATTTCACATCTAGACTGCATTGTAAAAAAATTTTATCCAGTCATTGCTGGTTTTGACTGACTGGAACTAAACATGGTGGGAATAAAATGCACATTCTTTTCCAAATGCAAGAAGAAAGGACGTTCTCATTAAAATGATTTGCTGATATGACTTAAAACAATTTATTTAATCTTCACCTTTTTTATGTAAATATCCTTCAACTGACAATTTAAAAAGTATAATTTAAAATAGATTTTGTAAAGTATAATGAGATGCTCTGTCAGATGGGAAGACAAATTAAAAGTGCAATTCACACTGTTATAGCAGCATTGCCACCACGGAGCTACGAATCTTTTGCACAATGCTCACAGTGGAATGTACTCCAGTCTCTGTAGGGCACGTGATTATAGACTTGCAGGGAGACTGGGATTTAAATTATTCATCAATGTGGATTTCCTTTTGCAGAAAATTAGTGTGCCACATAAATAGCAAAACTGTTAATTCTTGGCCTTTTGCAAATTAACTGCCTGGTAATAGCATCAGTTATTACCGGCTAGCTTCCCTAGTAGTTACAATAGCAATATTCTGTCAAACACAAAGCTGTATATGAAAATAATGCTAAAGACAGAACATCCGCACAGCCAATTAAATGTTCAGAATGCATTAGGGCCTGTAAATGTAAACAGCCATGCATAAGCCTGTCGGGAGATCTGACGAATGCCAGATTATGGCCGCAACCTATATGTCCAGAGAGCAATGCCATCTTAGCTATGGCATCTCTTTACAAACATCCAGAGGGAATAGGATATCGAAATAATTTGCCTGAAAAAGACTTGCAATCTTCAAAACTGTCAAGTATGGATTTCAAGTGAAGTGCTATGTGCTTTCATCTGCCTGTTAACCACAGAACGCTACAAACCCATTATTTACAAAGCCAAACTCCGTTATCATCTAAACGCTGTTATTAAACTTTCGCACAAGTGGTACCTGCCCAGTTGGGCAGCAGAGGATGGAGCGTTTGTGACACGCCGGATCATTCAGCCTTTCAGCGCAGCAATACCAGAGGTTGGTCTCTTCTGCATTTGGGGGAACTGCCACAGAATTTTCAACTTACAGGATGGATTTTAATAGCCAGTTCCTAGCAGCTTCACTGAAGGTATTCATTGGGCACAAAGTTAAGCAGATGCCTAAAATTTGGCCGATACTACAAAACAGGCAGAGCAAGTCAGTGAAAGGACTGTCCTTGTTCCTTCCTAAGTGCCTAGAATGGGTCTTTGGACTTGCAGTTGGGGCAAAAAATTGTAACCTATTATAAAAAATATAAAAAATGAAAGGCTTCATAAAAAAATAATTTTTACAATTAAATCAAAAAAGCAAATATCCTTGATTTTAAAACGTAATTAAATTCACTGCTTCTGCTTTAGGAATGAAACATTCAAAAGAAAGAACTAGTATCAACGCGAAAAATATCAACCTCAGCAAAATGTAGGTGAAATGTCAACATTAGAGGGAAAAAGAATCAAAGACACTACCTAAATAATTAAGCACAAAGAAATGCATGCAGGTTGATGCTGGGCCAAAATACACCACCTCCAGTTCTAAATGTGAAAACTTTACCTCTGCAGCCTGAACGGGAAACAAAAACGTATCTTCAGCCTAGACTCAGATCTCCTCTAGTTACATGGAAATTAAAGCTGTCCATGGTGTGTTCGGTTCAAACCTCATTTCAATTTTGAGAACTGTCGTGGTTTAAGCCCAGCCGCCAACAAAGCACCACGAGGCCGCTCGCTCACTCCCCCCCACAGTGGGATGGGGGGAAGAATCAGAAAGGAGAAAAAAAAGAAGGTAGAACCTCGTGGGTTAAATAAGGACAGTTCACTGGGACAACACAAGGAGAGAAGTTACTGTAATAACAATAGTGCTAATAAAAGAATACACAAAACAAGTGATGCACAATGCAGTTGCTCACCAGGCAGCACCCGACGCCCCGCCACGTCCCCTGCTGCGGTACCACCCCGACCCCCCGCCCGCTCCCCCCTTATATACTGAGCATGACGTCACATGGTATGGAATATCCCCTAAGGAATATCCCCTTGGCTAGTTGAGGTCAGCTGTCCTGGCTGTGCCCCCTCCCAGCTTCCTGTGAAAATTAGCTCCATCCCAGCCGAATCCAGGGCAAGAATTCATAGGACAATCCTTTGGTCTCACAGGGCAAACTGCATTCTCATTTTCAGGATTGTTCTTTCAATACCACCGGAAGACTGCAATGGAACTATAATGGATGTGGACCAGTCCTAAGTCTGACCAATAAATCTGAACATTTCAGTTAGTCTTGATCATTCTCTCCTGGAAGGCCAAAACCACTACACCCAAAAAGCTTAGGGAACACAACCCATGGTCTCCAGAAATGCAGTCAGATCTAGTCAGCCTCCTCTCCTGCCCTCTGAAGGACACACACAGATTACACAGACCAGCCAGGACTCTTCATTTCTCATGGCTATCAATTGATGCTGTCTGGCAGGTAACGCTTTCTTTTTATTTCCCACAATAACGATCAGAATACAAACACTTACAGCTCAAGGAGATCTGTCTACAGGAGCTGAAAATATCATTTGGGACACAAACCAGACACTTCTAGAGAGAGGACTTGGTCCCTTACATATTGCTTTTCTTAAATGTTGACTTTTTTTTTATTTTGCAAAGATATTCAGCAAGTCACTACACATACTAAAGAAAGATGTATTTTACTCTGTAAGAATAAGGTCGCTATTATTCACTAAACTAGTAAATATCACTGATTCTACCTCAACAAAATCCATGAGCAGTGAGTTGCTACTGCCAGAAAGTTCTACAGACTGAGACACTCCTTCCAGGAATATAGACCTGAACCTAATCCAAGAAGAAAAATGCACTGCAATATTCTTCCCAGTTTTTAGGCCAGGTAACATTACAATTTAAAAATACAGTTGGTTTCATTATCTGGAAGGGGTTCATTTGCTACTATAAACAATTTTTTCAAAAATTTTTTTTCAAGAACAGTATTCAATTAATTCACCTTCCCTCTTACTCAGAGACAGAGGCAATGTAAAATAGCACCACACGGAAATCAGTCCTGTTCCTAGATATTTTATCACAATTTGTAACACTGACAGATGCAGATGCAGTTTTTATTTCACTTAGGTTTCAGGTGTGAAGTTAAGCATCTTCTTTCACCAGTGTGTAGGAATTGGAAATTTTGATTCTGAAATTATTATTAGGAAAAACAAATTGTAAATAGATTCATGGAAATCTCTTTCACCGAATCTACCATATAAAACCCCTATTCAAATTAATCTAACTACCTGCACATGGATACAGCAGGCATATTTGACTTCTAATGGACAAACCCCCACATCCTGGTGGTGACCTGAAGCATTCCTCCTGCATGTACTCTCCTTCCAGCCTCTTATCTCTCCTTTGCTTGGAATGTGTAATTTAGACAACCTTCCAGGAAAGCTCCAGAATGCCAAAGCTTTGGACACATGTAAGGATGAAAGAACGAAACACTTTCATGTACATACAATTGGTTCTGAACATAATCTTTCCCTTTTAAATGTCATGTATTTCCAAATATGTATCTTGGTGATGATTCCTATAATTTAAAAGCAACATAGTGAAAACCTTGCTCTGCTGAAGCAGTACTCAAAAAAAGATAATTACCTTGCCTATAGTCTCACTCGTCTCTCTGGAACTAGCAATCCCAGTGCTTGGGATAGACCTGTACACTGTATGAAATGGAGCAGCCAGCCTAAAGATAGCTCTTTATAATAATGCCACTGCAGCTGGACTGCTTCTGTTACTCCAGTTAGTTCATTTGGCAGGTGATTAAGTATCTCTACATTGCACAAAGGAGACTGAAGGCCAAGTCCCTTGGTAACTTCAAAGAGAGTCCAAGCACAGAGGAAATTCCTTGCAGATAAAGTACAGCTGTCAGACTACAAACTTTCCAGTTTTTCTATTTCCTTCATTTTCTCAAAGGGAGGAGAGGGCTGAGCCTAGATAATTACATTGTCCTTTCAGCGTAATTACCCAGCTTTGTCACTGCTTCACACATAATTAAGTATTAATATTACCCTATAAGTAAACAATACGTACATGATATCCCTGCAATGTGGAAGAAAGCACTGCCTTACGTACAGTCTGTTAGCTGGAGTAAAATTGTAAAATGCGTGCTGAATCTGAACCTATAACGATGTCAGATATTTTTGGTTAAAATGGATTTGTTTGCTCTTCAGTACAATGAGCCATTAAAAAATAATTTGCACAATGCTAAAAGGTTCCATTATTGAAGGGATTCCTATGCAATGAACAATGTGTCTAAGTACCTGAATCATCACAGAAAACAAGATACTGGACTCAAGACCGCTGTTTGGAAACATCATTACATGTGTGTCAGTACTGTAAAACTGCCTGTCGTGGTTTAACCCCAGCCGGCAGCTCAGCCCCACGCAGCTGCTCGCTCACTCAGCCCCTGGTGGGATGGGGGAGAGAATCGGAAGGGTAAAAGTGAGAAAACTCCTGGGTTGAGATAAAGACAGTTTAATAAGGAAAGCAAAGCAAACCAAGGACTCCATTCCCCCCTCCCCACGGGCAGGCGGGTGTTCAGCCATCCCCAGGACAGCAGGGCTCCATCACGCCCAACGGGGACTGGGGAAGACAAACGCCATCGCTCCCAACGTCCCCCCGTCCTTCTCCTTCCCCCAGCTCTATATGGGGAGCATGACGTCCTACGGGCTGGGATCTCCCTTGGGTCAGTCGGGGTCGGCTGTCCCGGCTGTGTCCCCCCCCAACCCCTTGTGCCCCCCCAGGCTCCTCGCTGGTGGGGTGGGGGGAGAAGCAGAACAGCCCTTGGCTCTGGGTGAGCACTGCTTAGCGGGGACGGAAACATCCCGGGGTTATCGACGCTGTTTCCAGCACAAATCCAAAACACAACAACTTACAAGGTACTATGAAGAAAATGAATACTACTCCAGCCAAAAAAAGTACACTTCCAAAGAAGAGTGGCACTACATTAGATGTTCTTTGCATGAGTGCTGATGAGTGCATGGGGCAGGGTGCAGAAAGCTGTTGAGAATGAGGTCCTCCATGTTCATTTGTAAACTTTGAGACAAGTCAACTTCAGAACTGCTCAGTCTGGCCACTGTCCTGTATTGAAAAATCACTGAGAGAGGACCGAGTTCACAGAGAATGTTTCCCTCATGCAGCAGCCAGCAGTGTAGGGACTCGTTGGGTCTGATGTTTTACTAAGACCATTAAAAATAATAACTATACATGCCCTATTTTCCATAATTTAGTTACATCACTTTCAGGAACCATTTCTGTGTTTCCCTTTCAAAATATCCTATAGTGGTGAGTTTTAGAATTTACTTATCAACTGTAGGAAAAAGCACTTCCATGTCTTTGTCTTAATCTGCTAAATTAAATTGGTGCTCCTTAATTGTAGTGTAACAAGAAAGAGTGATAACTTATGATTTTGTACATATTTTCACATTTCTTCACAGCTGTCTGTTTTCCAAAGGAAAGCATCCTAATTTACATTGTCTTTTCTAATAGCACAGCTGCTCCATGCCTCTGGTCCACGTCTGGTTAAATTCCCTGTACCCTTTCTAGTCCTGCTACACCTTGCTGTAATAGAATGAATGAATCCTGCAAGTAGTCTTCAAACGAGCTTGTGCAACATATAATTGTAGTAGTTAATAAAGTTCTGGTGTTTGTTCTCAAAACCTTACCTCTAAATTTTCAACATCTACTTCTCCTTTTCAGTGTTCAGCATTGAGGTGACATTCTGTATGAAATATCTGCTGTGATTCTGATATTGCTAAATGATAATAGTAATGGTAATTCTGAGGTCATTATTCTGTATGTGTAGTTAAGACCATTTTCTCTGTATGCATCACTTGGTATTTATTGACACTGAATTTCATTTGCCATTTTATTACCCAGAAACTCAGTATTGTACCATCAGAATCTCATCACAGACTGTTTTAAACACTAGGCATTACTTTGTTTTGTCTGCAAACTTTGTCGCTACAATAGTCATCTCCTTTTCTGAATAATTTATGAGTTTGTGAAATTCAAATTTATGAACATGCTGAACAGCACAGACTCAGCACAGACTTCTGCAGGACTTTATTTGTAACTACACTCCATTATAAGAAGAAACCATCGATTTCTATCTAGCAATCTCTTAATAAGGTGGCAATATGGGTCTTTGTTGAAAGAATTTGTCATAATCTCTTTCATAGTACTAATTACATTATCTCATCTGGAGCATCTTTTTCCCATGCTTACTGACACATTCAAAGAACTCTAGATTTTTGACTCATGTCATCCCTCTAGTTTCCAAGCCATTTTGATGCTTATTGCATATATTTGTCTGTGTGTCCACTAATTCTACTCTTTATAACAAAGTCTATTAAATTGCTTAATGCAATTGTCAGATTTCTTGGTATGTAATTCACAGTCATTCTGAGACCCCATTTTAAACACCGGCATCACATTTTCCACCTTCTACTCATTCAAAATTGTAGGTTGCATATTACTATTAGTAGCTCAGCAACTTCATATTTAAGTTCCTTAGAACATTTGGATGAAAGCCATTAGATCATGGTGACTTGTTACTACTCATTTTATTGACTTGCTCCAAAACGTCTTTTATTGACACTTTAATTTGAGACAGTACCTCAGATTTATCATCCATAAACAACGACTCTGGAGTAGGTGTTTTCCTGACCTTCTCTGCAGTGAACATAAATGCATACAATTAATTCAGATTTTCTGCACAATGGCCTTGTTACACTCAGTGACTTTGATTATCTACCTACCTAGCTATCGCCAACATTCTCTGGCAGACTTCCCAATTCCAATGTGTGGGGGGCGGGCAGGGGTTATTTGTAGGTTTGCATTAGCAAGTTGTCCCTCAAAATGTGTTTGGCTTGTTTCATTGCAATTTTACATTTAAACTGCCAAGTTTACATTTATTTCTGCTTTCCTCATTTGGACATGACATGCATGTCTGTGAGTTCTAACAGTTTCTCTCTGGTTGCTGTTTAACATGTTTTCAATATTTTGAAAGTATTCTCCAATTAGCACTTAAGTTTATAGTTTATGTAAATGTATCAAGGTTACCTGCAAGCATTTTTGTCCTTGTTGCTGCTCCCTTCAATTAGCTTCTTTACATTTTATCTTTCTCACAATCCATCTTTTTAATGTTAACAGGTACAGTGGAATGTCTTAGATTTTTTTGTACAACATATTTGGAGGCAAGTGAAATCTCTAAACATTATTGTTTTCTGCTTTTACAAATTCTCTAGTCCCCGATTATTGATCTAGGGAACGCTCATTTACTAGCTCTTTCAGTGCAAGAACTACAGGCATCCATTTGAAGCTGTCCAGTAGAAACTTGACAACAGGCAATGGGAAGGATCCTTTTGATCCAGCATTTCTTCAAAGTATGGAATTCACTGTCAGCATATAGGCTAGGTGTTCAGTAACGCAATATAATAAACCTTTCCCTACTTCGGCATGCCATGTCAGCCTCCAGCAAATTTTATTTTTGCAAAGATACCTTATATGACTTAATGCTCCCACCCATCCACATCATGACTTAGTGTGTCATTTCTATTTACTTTCTACTCCAGCAATATGTGTCTCTGATTATCTTCTCTCCATTTTACTTCAGAGATGCTTTTTATATCAATATGCTCATTTAAAACTAACCATTTTCATTTCCCCATTTGGGGTTCAGACTTGATATGTAGAGATGGAACTGAACCTGGAAGACATACACAGGGAGGTATATGGAATATCACTGTATTGCTGATTAATCAAGGTAAGTGCAAGATTATTAAACACTTATTCCAAAAGCTAGGAACAAACATTAACTGGGAGAACATGTTTATCTACAAGATATTAACTATATCAGATTAGTTCCATGTGTGGATCTTCTTATTCTAAAACAAGAAGAACTTATTACAAAATAGTTTATTTCCAAAAGAGTGTGTGTATGTATATTTTTTTTATATATATGGCATTAATGAGAAAGACTGCACTGCAAACAACTTTTCAGAAATACCTCTCATCAGCCAAATTCTTAATTTTCTTAGGTCATAAATATTCAGTGACAGCTGTTTTTACTTTCCTTTAAGAATTTATACAAATTAAACACAGTGTTACTCATTTCACATAACTAAACACTTTACTGACACTAAAATAGGCTTTGTATAGACTGCTGTGTACTTGCAAAAAATTACAGATGTGTGAGTATCTCCTTTGTCCTCTTCCTAATTCAAGTTGTGCAATATTAATTTATGTTGAATCTTCTAATTGAATGGAAATCTCAAACGCAAATCTGAATTACAACAGTGAGCTTGTCAAACCACAACTAATCATATACATAGTGAAGTGGTAGGCAAATAAAATGGAAGTGTAGGTTTATTCTATGAACACCACATTTCAAACTGTCTTCCAGAGGTTGAGTAAAATATAAAATTATACATGCACTTCATTGGCTTTCAGTCCCTAGTATGTGCTATTATCATGTCATACTTGGAGGAGAAAAGTCTCCATTTCAAGAATACAACGGATGATACTGATTATACAGATTGTACTGTCAAGGTCAAGATAACTATTGTGCAGATATACAGATAGACATATAACTTTTTTCAGTCCAGAAATTCTGGTCCACTCTTAGTTGACAAGTGAACACAGAATCACAAGAAAATGTTTCATCTTGTTTCTCTTCATAGGAACAAGACATAACAAAAGGAGAATAGGCATGTATGTCAGATCAAACATTCATACAACTCAGTATCTGGCAATGGTGAATAATGATACCTAAGGAACAGTATAAAATAAAGCACATAATGGTAATTCTGTGACAAACTCTCCCTACCTGTAGAAAACTTCAGCACAGGGCTGAGTGACATCTTTTTTCATGAGTCACATCTTCTTTCTCTTTATCTTTTCTAATTCTTCTATATGGTTTTCAGGACTAGAACCCTAGAAGTGTACAAATTATGAAGGATGAAGACAGACCAGAGATTTCTACAATGCCATAATGATGCTGCCTGCTTTGTGCTCTATTCCTTTCCTGGCAAGTCTTTTCATCTTACATGCCGCCATTGTGCACTGTTGAATCACTGGCTATTTCTAAGCACTGAGCTGACTTTTTCATAGAACAATCTATTATAATTCCAAGATTTCTTCCTTGAGTGGAAATAACTCATTCAGAGCCCATCATTATGTATGTAAAGTTAGCTTTTTCTCCCAGTGTGCATCACTATCAACACTGAATTTCATCTGGCACTTTATCACACAGTCCTTCTGTATTGTGAAATCTTTTGAAACTCTCCTCAGTTAATTTCCATTTTCACTTCCCTGAATAGATTAGTATCAGCATGCTTTGTCACCTCACCATTCACCTCTTTTTCCAGATCATTTATGAACATCTGGAACAGACAGGCTTAGCACAGATTCTTCTGGACGTCATCAATGATCTTTCCCTACTGAAAAACATTATAATTTCTTCTGGTTTTCCCTACCATTTAACCATTTATTAGACTAAGAGAAGATCTTCCCTCTTATCTCATTGCTGCTTAATTTTTCACTAGCTTTGATGAACGATCTTCCTAGAAATGTCTCTTCAGAATGCAACTGAGAAATAATTTGCAAATATTTTCTGAGTTTGGTGAAAGCAAATATATTGTGAATTTGAATTTCATTTTCTGATTTTTTGACCAAATGAATTTTCCATAAAATTACATAAGTTGATTAAATATTTTTTATGATCATTTTCATTTCCATTTTCTTCTTGCTAACTTTGCTGTCTCAGAATGATCTTCTGATACAGTTTTGTGCGCTGTGGCATTAGGACATTTAAACAATACAAAATACAGGATCAAATATCCTGTCTGATTTTATTATATGCTAATAAGAATAATAATTTTCAGTTAATCTTTTCCGATTCCTAGGTAGAAATCTTATGTCAGTTAGACATTTTCTGTTTCTTTCTTATGATGGCCAAGTAATAAACTACTTGGAAGTAAATTGCTGAATCACACTGGCCAATAGCTGAGCTGGCTGAATATGACAAAAATTATTTATGGGTCTTTTTGTACCCTAGCAATTAATTTCAATAGTATTACACCACTTTTTTTTCTTTTTCTTTTTTTTTTTTTGTTTGGTGAAAATTTGTAAGTAAAGCTTTCTCATAATATTCCAGGAAAGTACAAACTACATTACGAATCCAAGGATAAAGTGATATTCATAATAGTATTTGCTCTGGAAGTGCTCAAGAGGCCTCTTTGAAAGCTCTCTGGTCTTCATCTGGCAAGGAGCTTAACTTCAAGTATGTAAGTGGTTCTATTCAATTAAGAACTTTTAAAAAAGTACTTCACAAGAACGAACTTTTTACAAATTGGGCCAAGCAGTGAGGTAATAAAAACCAAAATATGGGGTTTGCTTACATGGCAGTGAATGCAGATTCACAGTGCTTTCAGTTTGTACATGCTGAAATGACCACAGTCGATACAATATCATTATTTATAAATCATTTACTAGTGAGATGATAGATCATAATTGAGAAGACTTTTTAAACCTTACCAAAGACAAAGGCATGGAATGGGCAAATCCCAGGACATCTAGAAGTACCATATCAAGACCAAAGAATGCAGAACAGCTTACAAGCTTTAACTTTAGCTAAGTTCTAAAACCAGTAATGCTCACAGCACTGGCCTCTATGTAACAGGAAGCATATCAGGATTTTTTTCCCAGGATATCTCTGGGAGCTACAGTTTACTGGAGAAAATGCCAAGTCCGCAGAGGATGGCAAGGATTCCAATACCAACAGGAATCCAAATAGTCAAAAGGTATCACTAAGAAAGCAAAGCACTTGCATTACATGAGAATCCAAGAGGATGCTGGAAATGTAGAAGGATGGCATATGCATACAGCACAGCAGCTCAAGGAAAGAGTCACAGCCAGCAACTATTCCCCTCTGGACTCATATCATTATAACCCTGGCTCTTCATGCATGGTGGATGCTGCTACATTAGAAGTCAGTAGTCTGTCCAAGTTCTAATACTCCTGTTATCTGCTAAAAATGGCAATAAAGCTATAGAGGAAATCTGTCATGAACTATTGGTTCAGTGGTTACTCAGCTATTTGCTAACCTTGGAAAATATATCATTGATAGGTCTTTCTTTTCCCTGTCCCACAATCTCATGCCTACTTCTTGCATTACATACTCATAATGTTGCCTTATCAAGGTGCTACTAGTCAGTTTCCAAACTAACTCTCCATAATACCACTCCGTCTTCAACACCCACCCAAAAGACCATTTACTACCTATCTTAACATTTCACTTTCTCAAAGCAGCAACACACTTTTTCTTTCTTCTTGTTTGAAATGAAGTGGCGTAAACCTTAGTAACAAATAAATTGTTTCTGAAATGCAAGAACATGTACCGTTAGTAATCTGCTAAAAAAATCAGAAGCACAGGTCAATGTTAGCTCCTATGACTTAAATGTTCACTAGTCCTATACCTTCAGGCCGTTTTATGCTAACCTTATTTTAATTCAATACAATTCAAATATTTATAAGACTATGTTGGCACATTATGAACATGAACCCCTCAACACTAAAGGCTTTATATCAAGACATTTAGCTGAACTTTCTATCATTATTCTTCCAGAGTTTTTAAAACTTGTTTAGTTTTTCCATTTTGTACTAGCCAGATGATTTTTACATCTTGTGCTTTCATATTTACCCTTTCAAGATTGCCAAACAGATACCAAACATGGATGATCTGTTAATGTAATACTTCTTTGTGCTTTTGATTTTTGGATAAGCAGCTGAAGAAGGCTGGAAACCGTAGTGCTGCATTTTATAAACAAGACATAAATATGATTTGTAAAACTGGATGCAGAGATTTCTCTGTTTCGGTCACTGAAGCATCACAAAGGAAAGATGAATTGGTAGTACAACTTCATGTCTCTGCTTGGTCACAGCCTTTATAGTCCTCATCAATAAGCAAACTGAGCTTAGTCAGCTTGCTCTCTTGCACTCTTCGTAACGAGGCAAATACCTAACTTGAGCAGTTGCTGCAAGACAGTTCCTTCACAGTATATTCAGGACTTCAAGCAACAGAAATTATTCTATAGTGCTTGAATCACTAACAGGGCAAACTAACCTTGTCACTCAGTCCAGAAGAGATAGTCTTTCCATCTACGAAGGGAAGCTGGAAAAACTGTTCTGGTTAACGACATCAGTGTCCAAGCTTCCCTTTGCTTTCCTAGAAAGGTGGCTTCATGGCTTTCAGACCACAGGGATGAGCTACACATTGTCCAAAATATAAAACACTGGAAGAGGTTCAAGTGCAATTATTCACCTGTTCCCCTCAAACCACTAGTTACCTTAACTGCTCAGTTTTCTCAATATAAAAATGAACTGTGCACCTCTGGGTACATTAGTTTAAAAAAAAAAAAAGTAGTAACTCACATGAACAAGGTTCAAAAGGGCGTAGACAGTGGAAACTGAGGGGGTACTCAAAAAAAAAAATGAGGAGGGGAAATAATTTTAGTGACATGGAAAAGAACAGAAAGCAGACTTGCTTCCTTTCTGTTTCTCTTGCTTTCCACAAGAACTGCAGCAAAGTAAGCCAGAACTCCAGAGACATGGTACCTAAACTCCCATTATCTGGCCAGTTTTAGGAGAAAAAAAGAGAAAAACAGAAAAGGAATGAAAAGTGGTGAACTCACCAAATTTCCAAAGAAACAAGGCTAAACTACACTGAAGCACGGAGAGGTGAGGATGGGGGGGAGAGGGTCTCGGGGATGAAGAAGTAAAAGGAGATAATGCAATTCGAAAAGTGTTGTCATGAATCGAAGGAAACTGTGTGACTACAAGCCAATCTTCTGCTTTGTGCCAGCACTGCTTTCAGGACCTGCACTGCTGAATGCAGGGAACTTTCCAAAATATAATCAGTAACTTGTGCAGACCCCTCCAATCAACAGCCCCAGCATCAGCAGCCACCCAACCTAAACGCATTTTGGACCTCCAGTTTCTCCAGCTGCAGTCAAGCACAAAGCATGTGGCAACTCCTTGCCGTGAGCTGAAAGTCTTCAGCCTCGCAAGTTCTATTCTGCCTCTGAGTGTGTCCAACTGCTAGTTTCAAACTTTTTTGTAGATATTTGTAAGTTGTGGCTCTGTTATCATATTTTTTTTCTTCCTGTTCTAATTCAGTATATTTGCATAGGTTCCTAAGGCAATAAAAGTATTTTCATTGTTACTTTAGTTTAAATTTGATTTTAAAGTATAACAATCTAATAAAACTTCCATAAAATCTGTAAAAAGTGCTATAAAAAATCCCCAAGAAGGAAAATACAATCCCGTATTAAATAATTTTCATTTAAAAATCATTTAAAGGTACATGAAATGTCCCTTGATTTTTTTCATTAAATAGTCATAAGTAAAGTAAGAGAAATTATACGAAACATTATAAAAATAAACAAAGTTTTAAGTGGGAAGATGAGCTCCTATCCCAAACTGTGCAACATGTCAAGATCATCTTTGGTTCTTTTTCAAGTCCTGTGAAGGGTAAAGAGAATAGTATGAATACAGCCATTAAGTGTCAGCTATGCCCATTCCCATTCTATCATTGTGCTCTTACTGAAACATTTCAGTGACAACTGAACAATTTCATAGAATCATGGAATCATGGGATCACAGAATCATTTAGATTGGAAAAGACCTTAAAGATCATTGAGTCCAACCGCAGAATGGACATTGACAAATCCCAATGCACTTGATGAGGAGTGAATTATTGTATAACTTTTAAAAAGCTGTAAGACTCAAAACTATGTAGACATAATTAATCCTTTTAAAAAAGAAAGGTAATGTGAGGATACTTGTTTACTTACAGATCAGCATAGTTGAATGGCTAAAAGCACTAATGAGACACTTGCTTTCCTGGAAAGGCGTTTAAAAGTTCAAATGCAAAGCAAGATTAAAATTCTATATTTAAATATATTTCCATCATACAGATATGAATAGGTGATTTAGGGAGAAAAATCCTTTGGTCTTTAAATCATCACATTGTGTATAACAGTAGGGGAAGAAACACTTTAAATTTCCCTTTATGAAAAAAAATTTTACTTAAAGGATTCCTTAAGAATTTAGTGGGTTAATTCTGCCCCAAAGCACACACACAAATACTTGACACAAGTTTATATCTATCAAATCATAAATATTTTCTTCAGTTGATTTCAAAATCTGATTTTAAAAGTAGTAATGATTTTCACTGTTAATTTTGTTGCAAGTTTGCAGAGTCCATTTTATTTGTGATCTAGTCTTGACTGTATTAATATTGGGAATAGGAGCGATAGTCAATAAAAGGAAAGAAAACCAAGATTCAGCTTTGTAGCACATTCCACTCATATTTGGGTGACAACAAGGAATGGCATCTAGTGATTACGTAAGACAACTACATCTATGTATGTGTGTTACAAATTTATGATATAGTCAATGAAGCACTTATGAACTAATCCCTGAAATTTTCAATAATCTAAACTATAACTGAAAGAAATTTTACTTACTTTTAAAAGTCATCTTATTTTCTCAAAATAGGAATACAAAAATATCTCTGGTAAGATATCCCTAGAGATTGTAATTTTGTATCAGTATCTCACTGGCCACTTGCAAATCTTGGAAAGTCTCCCAGTATTATTTCTCAAACTGCGGTAAGGCTTTATATCTGCCAGATATTTTGCAGCACACGTCAGACAGCCATAATTCCAGAACTATTGTTCAGCAAAGCCTATCTTTGTGACGAGGTAGCACCATTTCCCTTACAGTCTCCCAAATGCACCGTTGCTGAGGACACAGGTAACAGTTAAACAACTCTCCTCCTCAATCCAGCTGCGTAACAGGAGAGCCTCTCAGTTAGGATAGTGAAAGGTCAGCTGAGTCTCCCAGGACAGCAGCCATAACCACACCACCTTCATGTCCGCCAAGCAAAGAACTGAATTCCTTAGAAAAAAAAACAAAAAAACCCCACCTGACCACTCAGTCTTCTAATGGGATCAGCTGGACCTTGCAGCTCACTGGAAAAATATTTCTTTCTGTTAACAAACTCAGATGTCTGGGGCAGAAGCAAAGAGAAATATGGATTTTATCAGCAGATTATGCAATTCTGCAGTCCCACATTCCCAAATCTACAAATGCCTGAGCCAGTGCCTGGGTTCTCTATCAGTATATGTATATCCATGCCAGGAGTCTAAACAGTCTATCTACCTATACGTTAACTGCTACCTACAGAGTAATATGAATGGTAGCAATTTTGGACAGTGTTACCACGTGCTACTAAATAGCATAGGAGCTCTCATAGTGGTATATGGCTTCATGCTGAGCTTCATAAAGAAGTAGTCTTTATTACTTCTCAAAGAAGTAGTCTTTGTTACTCTCAAATTCGGAAGCCACTGCTAATCATTCCAGATCTACACCATTATTGTCACCCATCAGTCCACGCTTGGCTCCAGCCATGTATTTTGTCTTGAATAAAACTGATCTAAGACAAGCCTTTCAGATACAGTTGTTCTGTGTGCTCCTCTTCCACATGCTCTCCTTGCTCTCCATCACTCTATTGCTGCTTCAGCCACTACAAGCAGCTGCCAAAACTACTGGAAAAGCTGTTCAATACTGGTAGTAAACATGTACTTAAGCCATCTGCAGACAAACAGCAAATATATCACACAGATAGCTCCACAGCTGCAATAAACATTTGTCCATGCTGACCAGATACAAGTTGAAAGTAATGTTTGCTAGCAAAAATACATACTTGGAATAGCAAGAAGTCAATGAAAATTGTGTCATTTGGCCCCAAATTGCAGAACTCCTATTGATTCTTTCAGATTTCCAGTTTTGCTAAACTTCTACCATAGCAGGGCATCCAGTAGCAGGGTGAAGAGACTGAGATAACTTGATCTGTTATCTTGCTTTTCACTATACAACTTTATGTAATTATGGAAATTGTATAACCAATTACAAATAATCTATAGAATGAAAATTGTTCACCTAAAAGCCCTGTACAACATACAATGAATTCATTTAGGGAAATAAATTATTCTAAGTCATAAGTTATTTGCCAAATAAATTATTCACTGTGAATTGTTCACCCCCTAGTAATCAAGGGCTAATCTGCTGTTCCTCCAAAGACCAAGGCAGCGTAAGAATGCAAATTAATCTGGAAATTCTAATAACCATTGATTCATCTCTTTGGCCCATATAACAATGCAACTTGATACTGTTTCCTATTTCCTTATAAAGGCTATATTAATTCACTTGATGAAGATCAAATCTAAAAAGTGGAAATACTCAAAATAAAATAAAAAGCAGAAAGAAGAAAAAGTTCTTCTCTTGCAACATATTCTGCCTAAGCAGAATTCATTCTAAACAGTTTATGTGCTTACACTTCTGTTGTGGTATTCTAATCCTCTTTGCTCTCTCAGTTATTCACTCAGATCACTTACACAGCTTAAATTCTCTAGGTATTTTATTGAACAGGTATTCTTTCTCAAGATTTTTAGTGAAGGAATTTGATATCTGTTTGTTTTAATTTCACTTTCACCTGGAGAGATAATTTTGGAGGCTGCTGCAAGACAAGCAAAACCCAGCGTCTGAAAGTAGTTATTCCGTGCCTCTCCAAGGAGAAAGACCCCTGAGGCAATACAGCACTTGTTAAAATGATGCTGAATGCTTCTCATGAAATACAGTAGCGTAAATGATTTAAGTATGCATGGTTAGGTAGTAACCTTGCACTGAAGCAGGGGTTTGGATTAGTAGACTTCATTTGGTTCTTATTTTCTATTATTCTGTACTTAACTGAGTAGGTCTAGAGAGTTCTACCCTAGCTGTAATACCTTTATTTCTCATTTCTCATCCCTATTCCCTGCTACAGTGTCTGCACCTTCTTTATGTTCTTTACTTTCTCTGTACTGCAATACATCTGCCTCCTGGCATATCCTCTAGCTTACCCCACTGGGAGATTCCTAACTTTCTATATTTCTATTTGTCCCTTCCTATCTCCCAAACGACATGGATTTATCCGAAGTTCCTACTTTGTTTTCCCCTCTACTGGCAGAGTACTTGTAACTCCCTTGGAGGGCCAGCCTCTGCTCAGACTTCTTCCCACAGTGTGCCAGGAGATCACCTGGCAAATCCTCTGTTGGCAGTGGGCACAGACGTGCTGTTTGTGGAGTGGTTCATAGGTTCCTGACTCATGTGCCTTCACTGGCAGAAGGAAGACCCTGGCACACATGTGCCCCACGAGCTCCAGGTCACCGTCCCCCTTCCAGCTCGTCCAGATCCTCTTGCTGACACTCTGGATGCATTGGTCTCCTCACCTCCTCCATTTACGTTCTCGCTGAGGCCCCACAAACTCATTGCACCACCTCATCCTCCTCCTGGCTCTGGCATGCTGGCCATCAACACCACCAGCAGGAAGAAAATAATGGCAAGGATCCTTCCTCGGCTCACCTCTCTGAGCAAATCACCACCAGATGTCTTCTGAAAGCGATGGGCTCCCTCAGACCTGTCGTGCTCTGTGCCTTTTTCCTGAGCCCACTCAATCCATTTTGGAGCCCTTGACCCTCAAAACCTTTTTTTCCCTTGGTCGTTTCCCATCATCAGTTGCCTATTCTCCTTGCCTTTGCTCAAGAGATATCTAGGCATGTTAAAACAGGAAGGGTCAAGCAGTTTGGGAAGGCCATCTCCTCTCTTGACCACATATGCCTCAAGCTCCACTCATATTTATGTACTCAGTGGATTCCTTAGGATAGGAATGCTATCTCTTTCCATGTACTGTAACAGATCCCAGATCCCAGTGGGAAACTAACTCCCTACCACACAAGAATATTCATGATTTTAACAGCTTTCCTTTCCCTTAGACAGGAAAATAAAGGCCAAAATCTCAAATCTTTTACAACTTAAAAATGCCAACAGAAGACTTACTTTGGCAAGTCAAAAATATTTCATTTTTTAAATTCTCATTCCATTGCTGATATGACTATAAAACAAATACATGTTTCAAAACAATGGTTTCATTTAAGAAAGACTAAAATCTTCATTTGGAAAATGGCAATGTGGGTTGTTTCCACAATTCTGAAACTAATCAAAACAATTTTAAACCAGGAAACTAATCAAAAAGCCATCTCTGTCCTGGTTTCAGCTGGGATAGAATTAATTTTCTTTCTAGTATCTGGCACAGTGTTATGTTTCGGATGTAGTATCAGAAGAATGCTGATAACCCACCGATGTTTTCAGTTGTTGCTGAGCAGTGTTTATACCAAGTCAAGGATTTTTCAGCTTCTCATGCCCAGCCAGCAAGAAGGCTGGAGGGGCACAAGGATTTGGGAGGGGACACAGCCAGGACAGAGGACCCAAACTGGCCAAAGGGGTATTCCATACCATGGGACGTCATGCCCAGTATATAAACTGGGGGTAGTGGGGCTGGCAGGGGTGGATCACTGCTCGGGAACTAACTGGGCATCTGTTGGCTGGTGGTGAGCAATTGCATTGTGCATCACTTGTTTTGTATATTCCAATTCTTTGATTATTATTGTTGTCATTTTATTATTATTATCATCATCATCATTATTTTCTTCCTTTCTGTTCTATTAAACTGTTCTTATCTCAACCCACGAGTTTTACTTTTTTTTCCCGATTCTCTCCCCCATCCCACTGGGAGAGAGGAAGCGAGTGAGCGGCTGCGTGGTGCTTAGTTGCTGGCTGGGGTTAAACCACGACACTCCCACAAGCTGTCTAAGTTCAGTCCCATCAATGTTTTCCAACTAAAATGGTTTCATCAAAAATTACTCTGATCTACTCTATCCTGTACATTATTGATGATGTTTTGATGTGTAAGCCTTCTTATGTGATTTTTCAGTTTGCTTGTTCTAAAAACTTTATCTTAATTCAAGTGAAGTATTTATTTTTCTGATTAAAATGCAAATACTTCTTTCATCACATGCACAATCCATAGGCCAGAGTACAGGCGTAACTGAGTATCAGATGCAATATCATTGTCTTTCAGATAATGAATTCTTATTTTGATGTGTATAGCACTTAAGCAACCCTTGGTATTTCTTGCTATGTATTAGAACACAATGTGAATCTTATATTAGGCTACTAATTGTATAATTTCTCCAAGATAAGGTGACGTTCAGAGTTCCAACATTTTCAAACCTTACCTCTAATACTAAAGGCAGTGAGCTCTATACTTAACAAAATACTGAGAAAGAGTAAAAGATTCATTCTTTATTACACTTCACATCCCATGTTTGGTGAAAGCTTAACAGGTAACTCTAGTGCTTTGGAGAACTAAGCTATAAATTAAAGCTTAGGACTGTAACATATATTCTTCTGGAAATCAGATCCTACAAAGGGATCAACTCCAAATACAGACAATTCAGGAAGTTAGCGCCACCCAATATCAGCTCTTTAGATTGTAAAACTTTGCTAATAGAGTCTGGTCAGAATATATGAAGTGTGTGTGTGTGTAAGTGTGTGTGTGTGAACATGTGTTTACAAAAGCACAATAAATAATAGCAGAAAATCTTTCTGACTAAGCAAGTGGCAATTCCAACAAACCCTTTCATTGCTGATATTTAATTTTGATAAAAATAGAATTTTTGCTGAGTTAAGGCTATCTTATTGCTGTTTTATATAATGAATCATAGTTTTCTCAAAATAAAGGAACAGATTAGTTTGTCTTTTATTGACAGGAGAGATTAAAAATTCACCTACATAGATACTTAAAAAATGATGCAAACTTTCATATAAATAAAATTAATTTAAATTAAATATGTGTGCAGTGCCACTTGCATTTAGCATGATGTGTATTGACAAAATCTTTTTCAAATGAAGCTGATTTCAAAACCAGTATGAAAGCAATCTGAAGGAAACACTACTACAGTTCATAGCTAGATATTGCTGGTTGTTTATGAGTTAATCTGGTCAACTGATCACTGAAAAACTGCATCAGTGTCTACTCTAGGTTCAATGAACACTGAGATGCAAGCTTACAATTATAACTTTGTTTTTTCCTTCTGTTCTCTATGTAGATTGTTAAAATTGGAGAAAGTCATCTACAGGCCAGACATTTGGAACATGAGCAAATAAACTCTGTATCCTCTAGTGCAAGCCCATGTGATGGCATAATCTGTTTCCTAGGATTGTTGAAAAACATTACTAAATTAAAAGCCCCTAAAATAAATCTAACCTATTACTTTGTTTTCTGAATTTCAGGACAGCAATCTACAAGTGATGAGCATTTCTTTTATCGAAACCAAAAGGCTTCTGAGCAGAGAGATGTTATGTAGTAAAATATAAAGCCACCTCCTTTCCCAGCCTCTTGTTTTTTCATCCTGGCCTTTAGCGATAGCAGCTGAGGTTTCACAAGGATACAAGTGCCCAAGCCTTGCGCTCACATTTCCCCGCAAAAAGAGCTGCGGGTCTTCACATAGTCCATGACACCTGTGACGCAGTTGCCAGGATCTCTCCAAGCGCCTTGCTGATTTCTTTGAGCAGCAAAAACCAGTGCCCACTGCACTATATTGTTTTGCTTCTTTTATGACAGTGATAAGTGAGGCCTTGCAGCAGGAGGACCATTCATTCTGCACTATTAGAGACAGCCCTTATTTGGTGCCTAATGTTCCATGACCCATAAGCATTAAACGAACTGCTAAGAAGTATTTGATCAGCTAAAAGGTATATTTTTGAGCCGTGGGCATGCAAAAGAACATATTGGAGAACAAAAATGTTTCATATAATGAACAGAATACAGCACGGTCAGGTAATAAAGTAACAGAACAAAAGCATAGTCTGACTTGGAGGCAAATTCTTGCATGGAAAAACCACCACCCTCTTTGTGGCTTTGCCACAGAGATAGTCCCAGGCATAAGAACAGCCGGCCTCTCCTGGAAATGCTGCTTGACCTGAAGGTTGCAACACTGAGGCAGGATACAAGTTAAAAAAACATGTCATGTTTTATATTAGTCCATTAGTGCCTGGCTTCCCCTGGATTGTCAATAGTCATCTGAGAAATAGACTTTCACAGAACCAGCCGCAGGGTTAATCCCTTGTGAATGCATCGGTCTGGCAGACTAGCGGAACAGTCCGAGCCACAGGCAATGGCAATGCTGTGTCAAAGCCATATACAGGGGCCTAGGACAAAAAATGGGATGTACGGGCACAGTTTCGCTCTTCAACCTCCTCCATCCACTTCCTTTCCCTCCAGCAAAGGAAAGGTTATTTTAGTTAGGCAAGGCTGGAAGGGACATCAGGGGGCAGGAGGTCTCTATAGTGCGGCCCCCCGCTCAACACAGTGTCACCTCGGAGCTCAGCACTTTATCCAGTCAGGTCTTGAAAACCCCCAAGGACAGAGAACACAACCGCCCTGGGCAGCCTCGTGGTGACAAAGAGGTTTTCCTTATGTCCAGTCTGTACCTCTCCTCTTTCGGCCTATGCCCATTCTCTCTCAGTCTCCCAAAGAGCCCGGCTCCATCTTCTCCTTAACCTCCCAGTAGGTACCAGTAAGCTGTCGTTAGTTCCCCCAAAGCCACCTCTGCACCAGATGGTGAACAAGCCCTGGTCCCTCAGGCTCTCCTCGCAGGGCAAACCCTCAAGCCTTGACCATCGTGGGGCCCTCTGCTGAAGGCGCTCCAGTTTGCGTCTTGCTTTGGGGGGCCCAAAGCTGGATGCGGTGAGACAAGTGCTGAATAAGGGAGGATGATCCCTTCCCTCCATCTATTGCTCGTGCTGGCCGTCCTCGGTGCCAGGGCGCAGGGCTGCCCACCAAAGCCCCTGAGATCTGCTCCCCAGCCTGTCCCCCCCAGCCCAGGCTGCTGCAGGGGTGCTTCCTTCCCAGGAAGGACCGCCACCAAAAGAAGGAAGCGGACCTCTTGGAATAGCTGCCGGCCCAACAAGCGTCACTCCTTTTTGGCAGGGCCAGAGCAGCGGGAGCAGCCGCCTTGCCTGTCAGACCGGGGCCGGTCCCGCCGCAGCCGCGGCACCCGCGGAACCAGCTCCAGTCGCCGTCCCTGCGCCTGCTGGCCCAGGCGAACCAAATTTGGGTACAGGCAGCGACTCGAAGGCTCGCTCAAGGCTATCAAATGAAGTGGCGATGCTGTCTCAATAAAGAGAGTCCAATGAGTAGCTCAGGGAGAAAGCAATCATCTTGTCAGCCCTTAATCTGACAAGAGCAGCACAGAGCCCATCCCGAGAGCTGAACATGATTAACAGTTATTCTAAGGTACGTCTGTGCAATCAGGAAATGCTCTGACAACAACTCCAGGAGGAGATTAAGGTCTTTTCTCTGCCTGCAAAATAGGTAAGTCCTCCTCCAGTAAGCTCAGGAAAGGAAATACCTATTTTGCGAGCAGGCGAGGGCCGGCCCCGCGCACGCTCTACGCCGGCCCTACTGTAGGCAGTTTTCTGTAGGCAGAAGCTGTAGGCAGAGTTTTCCTAGTGACAAATCTTCTTAACCATGGAGAAATGGGACGCATTGGCCCAGATCTAGCGTCACTCCCTCCGCGCGCACACATGGAGGAGCTTGCATCTGCTCAGCAAGCAGCAGGCCGGCAGTGGATCCCTCCCGCTAGTAACCGAGCCATAGGACCACCGTCCTGCCCCTGCCCTTACTCCACTGCTCCCCCCCAGCAGGTCCCAGGGCAGCCGGGATGGTGGGCAGCAGCGGCAGCCCGGACACGGCCCGCTAAGGAGGCAACTGCACAGGGGCGGCAGCAGCACCAGCCCGAGGTGCTGCCCCTCGCCTTTGCAAACCAGCGCCCTGGGGAACTCACCCAACCCAGCTGCCTCTGAAATACAATTTACAGGAGCCCCAGCCGCCCGGCCGAGTTTATTTTGTTGCTGCAGCAACCACTTGCCCTAGCCCCACTTAGCCCTGCCGCCTCCTGCATCGCCTCTAAAAAGAGGTTTGTCAGTGGGGGGAGTGGGAGGGGGAAAGCTTCTGTGGGGGAAAATCCATTTAGATCTATTCAAGCTGTACAGCCAAAAAGATCCTCAAGGCGTTTTTAAATAAACAACCACTTGAGCATTCAACACGGAACCTGGAAGAAACCAGAAAGGGAAAGAGAACCAAGGGCAACACAAGCCACAGTGTATTTCCCTTTGAGCTTTGTCCTCTCTAGAAGACAATGTCACATACTTTATCACTGCACTACTCCAAAAGAATTAGGTTTTTTTTCTAGTATATTGCTGCGCCAGTTGATGAAGCTAGTAACAGATTTCAGTAGCAAAATTTTGCAAATGTAGTAAGTTTTACTCACTAAAGGTTGAAACTACACTGTAAAATTCCCTACAACTGCAGCAATCATTTCATGTCTTATTTAACGATGCCAACAAACCAGCCTATGTTAAAAGCCGGCTTTCATAAAAATGAGGCAATTTGTTAACTTGGCAAATAAGAAAGATGAAGAAATAATACCCAAAAGAGGTAATAAACAATTAATTTCAAAGAACCAATCATCAATCTAGTAGTTTACACAATAAAAAGAGATGGTGATGTAAATATAGTGTAGCTGCATCTACAAGATGTGATTTAATTGGTAAAATGAATCAACTAGAGAAATGACTGTAAAAAATCCAGCATTTTTCAAGTTTAGGGAGAAGGTCTCCTTTCTGGTTTGTAATGTGAAACATTATTGCTATTCTGTTCCCATTCTACAGAAAAAAAACATCACTAATGTCCACTGGAAATCTGTCAAGTCCCAAATAGGTAACCAATTCACCTTGCAAAGCACTAATGAGGTTTTTGCCCTGGATCAGTTCTCAGTAAACGCTCACTATTCTTGTTCATAGTGTAAGAATCCCTTTCTACATATCACAGGCCCATATAAAATTTAAAGTTAGACCTCTCAAAACTCTGCATTTTCCTATCCTTTCCTCTACTTTGCCTTCTTGCCCAACAAAATTGAAGTGCCCTGAACTGAAATATTATATTGAATGCAAATATTAAGCGGAGTGCAAATATTAAGTGGAATGCAAATATACATGAGAAAGAACCAGAGGAAACAGCAGAATAGGGTTAAAAGAAGAATGGCCTGTACTGACAACCAGGGACACAGATAACAGCAATGAAACACCCAGGGACATGATGTTTCCATCAGATGGGTGCCTGTGCTCTGATCAGACCGCAGCACAGATGACTCAACATTCAAGACCCTACACCTTGAGAAAAGGAGGAGGACAGCAAGGTTACAGCACATCGGATGAGCTGGTCCTCTTCTTGCAAGCCCAACAGGAAGATACGTTACAACTCTGAGATACCTAAAATCAGGAAAAATAAACAACGTCCAACAACCTTGCCTAAAATTTATGGCGGCTGAAGTAAGCAAAATTCTGAGGCAAAAGGATCATGCCATAGTAACTGCTGAATCCTGAAGGATATAAAAGGCCTGGTCAAAACCCTGTTTGTCATCACCAATCAAGAAAACCCAAATGCTGTGACGAGGATTCAGCAGCCACCATCCCATGTCCTTTGTGTCACACCAAGTCATCTTGGCTAAACCACTTTGACAGACCTATCTCAGTGCTGTAGAGCATGTGGGGCTGAGAGTAGGAATGAGTGAAATCTATGACAGAATGAATGTGAATTAAAACAGTGTTGTTTAAAATAAACTCACCTTCCTCTTCCACAAGATCTCACACTGAGTCTTACTGATTTCCTACAAACAGCGAAGGGGACTGTGCAGCTACATGGCCACAAGTACATAGGTTGGCATGTACTTTACCAGCAAGGATTAAGGAGGGCCTAGAGCTGCCATGAACTTAAAAAAAAAAAAAAATTAGCCTTTAATTATCTAGAGTCTTCTGATTTTGTTAGTTGATGCTTTAAGAACTCAAAGTCAAGGAATCTTCTCCCTTACTTGAGGTATTTCAGAGCATCTCCCTGATTAATGCTTGTCCCTGGAAGACACTTGTGTCATTCCTGAGCCCTCAGATACAAGATCTGACCTATGTAGCTCCCATGAAGATATAGCCCATTCCTTTTGGATTTCTTCAAGCTCCATGTCCTGGGAATCTGAGTGCTTCCTTACTCTTCCAGCAGCTGGGCTTTAGGGACCACTGTCCTTTGGTTTGGGAACATCCTGACGTTTGAAACCACCCATTACTCAGGTACCGGTCACACTGTTTGACCATCCTTCTGGGGGAAAAAAAAATAAAACAAACTCCTCCTACCTAAGCTCAATTTCCCGTGTTGTAAATTGCATCCACTGCCTCTCATCCTACCACTGTGCATCTCTGGGAAGAGTCTAGCTCTGTCTTTCCTATAGCTATGCAGTAATTACCCTTTCTCAGGGAGTGCTTCACTCAGATTCAATTTCTCTCTCCCCAAGCTGATTCATCTTTAGCAAATCCAGGACAATGTCTTAATATTCCTCCCACTAAGTTATGAACTAGCAGGTACAAGATGCAAACGCTTCTTCAGTGGGCCAGGTACTATTCTTGTATTTAATATCCTGTTTGGCCAATTTGGAGTAGAACTTTCCCCATATTTCAGCATGAATTGCTTCTATCCAGTGAACTTTCTATTTTGCATTAGTCTGTAGTGCAGCAGATAGAAAAATATAAATGTGATACATTGTTTTGGGTTTGTGCCAGCTGTGCTTAAACCACGATAGTCACGCGTGCAACTTTTTACTGTTTCTTCACTGAAATCAGACATGTGATAATCAACCATCTGAGGTGACTGTGAGTTTGAGATTGCTGGCCCCACGAGTGTTTGAGGAATAACAGTTTTCCATACAGTAGAAATTCTCATCCTGAACCTTTTCTATGCCTTTTTTAAGTTAGTATTCTGTTTGTTTGAGTCTTGAAGGTTTTCTCATTACTGATTAAACAGGTGACAGGCATGGTGACAGCAGCATCTGACTGTCAAGGATATCCCGACAAAGGGCTTTAACAAAGAAGATTGATCACCATGGATATGAGAGAAGTTTTAATGTCTACTTATTCCTTGTCTCTTTACTGAAACTTGAAAGACCATAATTAGTGCAAAACAAGATGGAATTTTTGTGATGTGGACAGCTGTCCGCTACAAATTTAAGACTTTCATTTCACGTAAGCCAAAAAAAGCTCTCAAGTGATAACTCCATTCAGACAGTGCCAACCTAGCCAACACAGATCAATGCCCTTAGAGGTGAAAGTCTTCAAATCCTGTTACTGTTTCACTAAACAATCCATTCTCCCATCCTAAGGATCCTTGGGAGTTGTAAATACCAAGGCGATAACACAACCTAGATTGAAGAACGCATTTTCACACATCCTTCTAGTATCCTGTACTGGTCATCTTATTAAGACTGTCTGCACGTATCAATACAGAAAGAAATATTTGGCCATCCAACTGCAAAAAGAGTTCACAAAAATTAATGGCAGCTATAAAAATCTCATCACTTTATTTAGACTGAATCTATTCTTACCATGAGCTTTGGAATGTCACAGCTATATGTGCTGTACGCAGGATGAAAAATGTGCTGTAGCATAACTACAGCTCCATGAAACTTCCCAGGAAAACTTTTTTTTTTTTCAGAGCATTCCCTAAGCAGAAGACCAACCAATTTGTGAATTCATGTAAAATAAATCAAAAGGTTTTAAAAAAACATCTGCTTCAATTTGTAACTTTTTAAAGACTATTTAACTTCAAAATGCATCTACAAAAATACCTTTTTTTTAAGTTTAAAACATTCAAAAAGTATTTCTTTTTGATTCAAAACACAATAGTTTTTTAGTTCAAAACCACAATATTTTGGTTTGTGAGTCTTCCAACACACTTTATATTTTCAGTAGCCCTGGTCAACCAAGAACACACCTCTTGCCAAGCATTCCCCATTCCTCTGCAGAGTCCAAATTATCCACCACCCCATTACTTCTTTGTGTTGTGGTTTAACCCCAGCCAGCAACTAAGCACCACGCAGCCGCTCACTCACTGTCCCCCCACCCAGTGGGATGGGGGACAAAATTGGGAAAAGAAGTAAAACTCGTGCGTTGAGATAAGAACAGTTTAATAAAACAGAAAAGAGGAAACTAATAATGATAATAACACTAATAAAATGACAATAGTAATAATATAAGGATTGGAATATACAAGTGATGCACAGTGCTCACCACCCACCGATCGACACCCAGTTAGTCCCCGAGCGGCGATCCCCCCGTCCCCACTCCCCCCAGTTTATATACTGGGCATGACGTCACATGGCATGGAATACCCCTTTGGCCAGTTTGGGTCAGCTGCCCTGGCTGTGTTCTGTGCCAACTTCTTGTGCCCCTCCAGCTTTCTCACTGGCTGGGCATGAGAAGCTGAAAAATCCTTGACTTGTATAAACACGACTTAGCAACAACTGAAAACATCAGTGTGTTATCAACATTCTTCTCATACCTAACTCAAAAACACAGCACTGTACCAGCTACCAGGAAGACAATTAACTCTATTCCAGCTGAAACCAGGACACTTTGTTAAAGACCTTCTGCTTTGATAAGCTCAAAGAACCACAGTCACCCAATAAAATAAAATAAAGGTAAGGAACGTCCACTAATTTGTGTGCCTTGTAAAAAAAAATTTAAAAAAACCTTACTGTTTCTATTTATATTCTGTGTATAGTATTTAAAAATATTATTAGTACTTAATAAAAAAAAAAGAAAAAGAAATCAAAGAAAATTTGAAATACTGCAAAATATTTCCAGAACTAGAATGTCAAATCAAATTGACTGTGTGACAGAAATTAGCCTCATTCTAGTACACAGTAAGGCATTTTTATTTGTCAATATAATTAATGATTACAGTTTGCATTTAAAAGAATTTGCATTTTCAGACCTCAGCTGTAGCAACAGGCACTTGTGGGCTGTTAGCAGGGGTGCCCACGTAAGAGCTCAGAATTAGCTAACAGCCTTTCCACCTTCCAGCTTATTCGTCTCTGGTTCTTTAGGTCATATCAAAAGCAAAAAATGCTCTTCAAGATCACGGAAAGAGCAGCCAGGGCACCTTGTGCACTGCCTTGCAGCAGGGTAGCTTTTTTCCCCTCTCACTCCAGGCCCCCCCAGCAAGCACAGCTCTTTTGCACATGCGATGGTGCAACTGTGTTTGCAGAAGCTGCACTTTTCAATTTTGTTCCACAACTTTTAATACCACTTGGAGATGTATCAGTACTCGCAAACTGGTTAATCAAAATTTATATATAAATAAATGCCTTTTATATATAAATAACTGCCTTAAATATTTAGGAGATATTTATTAGGATAGGATAATGTCCTAGAAGACATTAAGATAGATAGGATAGGATAAGTATTAGCATAAATTACTAAAAGGATAATACTGTTTGAAAGGAAAGGAGGATGAAGAAGCCCTAGAGAAAATAAGTGGATTTCAGTTGTATCAGTGTGTGCTAGGGAATGTGAGACTACTGTTACCACATTACCTGTAAGCTATGAATACAGAAATACATTTTTAACAACCACTGGCATTTCTTTGATCAGGTTCAAGTGTGATATAAACATTCTTAAAGACAGAATGTAGGCACAACAAAAGAAAATAAGAAAACTGCCCACGTTTTCAGATATGAAACTCAGATCTCTGATTTCATGTGTTCTTCTGAAAATCTCTTACTTCACTTAAAGTTTTATCACAAACCAGGTAATTTCCACACTTTTCATCTTCACTTTAATACCACCCAAATGTTTTCAAACTGCAAAAAAAAGTTGCAGCATCATGGATTTTTTTTCAAAATATTTCATTTTGACAGCCATGCATTTAAGCCCCATATAAAGCAGCACAGAAGACATGGATTTCGGAAAATCTACAAGAAAATATACAATTAGGTAACTATGCTTGTGAAATAATCTCATCACTGATGTTAACTTTTCTACCTCATACATACTCATTTTATTAACTGTTTCCAGCATAATGCTATGTCAAATAATTTAACTAAGCATATTGGGCAAATTCTAGTAATGATGTTTGTCAGGGTCCTGATCATTTGTTACTATGGCATGGTATATTGCTGTCAGTTGACTTGTCCCAGCTGGGGAGCTGACTTCTGTTTGAGTCAAATGAAAATATTTAAGGACTGAAAGAACTGGAGATATCAGAGGATATCTTTTAAATGAGTTTGTTGGACTGAGTTCCTCTTCATCAGAGCATTTGCATGTTCCATTATCATGAATCATAACACACGCAGATGGATCAAGCAGCAATCACCACTCTATCACATTCTTATGCATGGCATGATGAAGCTGACTAATAAAAGTTGCCTTTTATTTGCTAAATGTGCAAATGCTCAGTCAGCATTAACACTTCTTCTTTTGCATGGAGGAAAAGAGAGAAAGCAGCAAAAGGGCAACTAAACTGAGCCCTCATTATTTTAGGATCACATTTTGGGGCCAATCTCCTCTGGCACCAAGTAGCTGAACTCTGCCAAATGAATGGATTTAAAAGTACTTTTTGTTAGATATATATGAAAAACTTCTGGGCCACAGCAAAACATCTTCATAGAAAAAGGTGTGGTTTATATGCCTAAATATTAGGAACTGAGATGCTAACATTCTCCATATTCAAAAATTCTCAAACATCTTCAAAAATGAGCCTGTGAGCTGAAGATTTTATATATATATATATGTACATATGCCTATATATGTCTATAGGTATATATTCTCTCTATTCCATACATACAGGCACTTAAAAATTTCTTAAAAGTCAGTCAGTTCACATGTTGTTTCCACCTTACAGATACAGAGAAAAACTAAATGTAAAGGGATTTCCTTTAATTTATGCTTTACCCTTTAAACTGCTTTCCTTTGTAGATTCATCTGGATGCCTCTCAAACCAATGACTACAGCTTTCACTATATCAAAACCAATGACAGCCTTGCCTGTACTTTTCCTTTCCAAAACACTACTGAAAATAATCTTGTCTAAATACTGAAGTAGCCAAAACCTCAAATCATTACAACCATGAATCTTGACCCAGATCCCACTGGGAAATGTTGCATTTTTCACAGAAAAGACAAGGCTAGGAAGTCACTAGATGTTCTCTCCCTGCCCGAAGAGGGAACCAGCTGTATTTATGTCATTCTTCAGTGGCTCTACATCAGTCTCTTCTTCTTCAGCCTCCCTTAGATAAAATGCTTTACTGAAGACTATAAGAGGTTCGCCAATGAGTGAAAAATAAACAAAGACCCTGAGTTCTGCTTTAGAAAGGTATTTTAAAAGTTCCTCTTCATCTCATACTTGAGAGTCGGAAAAAAAATCCTTCAAATCTATACTCTGAAGAGAGGATTGCACCTTCACTGCAGAAAAGATTTGCAAGTATGCTGCTGCAGACAGACACTGCAGTAAAATTTTCCCAGTTAACAAAAGAGCTGCATACCCTTGACACACACTGCTTTTTTATTACAGTGTTGCAGATTAATTCTTTGCCCAGGAGGCTTTCATGGCCCCACCGTTAAAGTTATGCATGTTCTGAAAGGAAATGTTTAGATTATCTAAAGATGCTGTCAAACAAATAAAGCCTATTGTTGAATGTTTGCATTTCACTGTCAGGCACCTACCGGCTTCACTGGGAGGGATGATCTGCTACAAATAGCAATGAAAACACAGGAGAGTAAATTAACCAAGATTACAATTTATAATGAAATACTGAATTACTCAAACTTTTGAAATCTTGAAGAAGATACATTGATCTCTGAATGCACTAAGGAAATCAAGAATCATACTCCCACGTATCTTTTATTATATCCTCACTGTTCGACTTAATAGTGGAACAAGAATTTTTCATGGTAAAGCATTTCTTAAGATATAAATTAGTTCAATAAATGTAAAGAATACCAAAGAAAAAAAAAAGAAGTGTTCCCCATTGTTAAAAACGTACCGCTCCACTACATGAATAGTAAAGTTAATGGAGGAAAAAATCAGGTCTCTTAATTTCCCAGGCAAGGAACTACAGATTGACATTTATTTGACAGAGGTCTCATCCCGAGAAGATCACACAGTCTGTTACACCTTACAGTTTTAAACACAGTTATGAGCTCCAGTTTTATCCCAGCCCTGATAAGACCATCTCCTTTCACACCATCAATTTTTAAATAGAACAGTGCAAAAAAATCAATGGGGAGCTCTACTTAACAGTTAATATGGCCAACCAAAATTCAAGCACAACACGTTGTACAGCTGCCCTAAGACGTGCAATAAACGGCTGCTATTATCAATCACAGTAATTAGACTTCCACAGTATAGCCATATATCGAATTGTATAAAAGACCCAATTTGGTGTATTTATTGTTATTTGTTTTAGATCACTTTCATGACATATCCATTCCAAGCACAAAAGGAGACATAGCTTCTGCTATTTGTTTTCGTCAGTACTACAACATAACATGCAATTTATTTCATTCCTTAGTGTAAAACAACTACAGGTGTTATTAAAAGTATGAAAATGATAGATATTTGATATTTCTTGAGTAGCTAAAAGTTGAGAACTCTGCTAGTTCAACATGGAATAGATTTTGAAGACTGAAATTGAGAGTTTTATTCATATGTTCATTAAGGAAAAGTTGTTCATAAGAAGATAGGTGGCATAGAGGGTTAAGTGCAAAAGCTCTTCAGTACCGAGTTTAAGTCAGGACTGAAAATGAGCTTTACTGTTCTCATGCAGATAATCCAAAGGAAGTCTGTGAGCTTCAGAAGAAAACCTCAATTTGTCACAACTGATAGCCTGTTCTGTAGATATATCTTACTGAAATAAAAGAAGGTTATTCCAGGGCAAAACTGTCAGTTACATGGGAAACTCCTACACAAAAGAAACGCCCCACAGTTGTCAATAGGCTCTGTCCAATGAGTTACAAAAGGAAGTAAAAACTGTTGTAAGGGATCTAAGACCTAGTCTAACACTTTTTACACATATTTGTTTAAATTTGACAAACATTAAAATGTTTCCACCCTCTTTATATTTAGATTCCATCATTATAAAAAAGTAAAGCTTATTAATGTGGATATTGAAAATTTTGAATTCAGGGCCTAAGTCTTCATTATTCCACAAAAGGAAATTATTGGATAAGGAAGAGCAAGAATTTAAAAAAGCACTTTTTTACATTTGACTACATTTTGAAATTAGCACAACTGGTTCCTAATCAAATTAAAAGCATAATTTGATCAAGCAATAGAAAAAAAAGTAGTTTAACAATGCCAATGCATACTGTAGGGAGAGAGGGAGTAGCACATATACTTTTCTGCAACTTATACCATAGAACTGTGATATTAAATAGAAATAGAAAACTACTAAAAAGTTCTGAACATTTTGAAAATTTATTAAAGCTAATTTACCTTCAGGTATGTACTTGGGCCTTTTGCGATCTGCTGTTAGCTTCACCAAGTAGAACACAATGCTTATTCTCTGCCAGTGCCAACACAGGACATCAATACCTCCAAACCTGAGGATCACTATATGTTCCTTCCTCTTCTAAAACAGTTCTTGAGATCTAGTTTGCACTTTTCTTTGGCTCATTACATTTCATTTCATAAGCTAAAACACAGAGTTTAATATTTTACAGAAACTAAGGACTCATCTGCTGCACTAGTGTCTTTCTTCTCAATAACTACGTTGAGCTGGCTGACATTTTACACATACCTTCATGCATAAACACAAACATCAGGCTGAAATAAAATCCCAAGACAGCAAACATTTATCAAAGCTATAAGAAACTGAAAATGGGGTCCTATGACAGGACTCATTAGGGAATCTGACAATAGGCAGGACTAGCAATCCCATTAATAATATATACACATATACAGTGTATGACACGTTCTTTGTTTATGATGACTAAAACTAGTTCATGGCAGCAGAGAATCAAGCTTTGTAACTTTAAAAGTCCTTTTCTGTATTCTATCCTTAGCCTTCACAGAAACATTTAACTCTGCATGAGATGTGACATGTGAAATTTCACTGGGAATGGCTTGTTTTGGGGACAAGTGGTTGATAGGAGTTGTAGATCAGGCTGGTAATGGAAGCTAGCTTCAACCTTAACTGTGCAATAGCTTTAACTGTTTCATAATAAGAAAAAAAGATTAAGTCTTGGTATATTGTTTTGTCACTCTGGCACCCTGGAGTTGGCAAGAACCATTTGCACAATCCAGTCAGGAAAAGGCATGCTAAGAAAATTGAATGAATATAGGTTTCTAACCTTTCTAGGGCAAGGATTTGTCAGATGTTTCTTCTACTTTTGGTTTGGGAAAGGTATTTTAAACAATTGGGGTACAAAAGCAATACACAATGCTGTAAAGGTGACTAGTACAAAGCAATCTCCATAGACACAGGAGAACCACTTACAGGTTTACATAGAGATCACAGTGCAGAGTTAAATAGAAGAAAGACTCTAGACTGAATTACACCGCATATTCAGCAAATGGATTATAACATATTTGTCTCTTAGTTGTGCTTCAGCAATGATTAAAGACTATTTTGTTAGAGATGTGACATTGAAAGAATTATGACTTGAGTTTGCTTCTGTGTAAATGAAAATAAAAAGTCAACAGAAATAAACAATTCAACATAGACCAGAGACATGCACTGTATATTCCTCTGGAGGATCGTGCCTTCTGAGCAATTATTTTTCAGTAGACCAAAGCATTAATTCCACTCTACTACCAAGCACATTTTTTAAAAGTTTGCTTTAGTGGGATGACAAGATACCAAGCTGCCAACTATCGCTACTACACCTCCAAGAGAACGAGAGAAACAGAGGTTCTGAGAACTGCTATCAAATGTGTAGGAAGGCATTATTAACATGCAAGCATTACCACTTTACTGATAAAAAACTACTATTACTAGCAGTCTCTTAAGTATTTTGGTCCTACAGATTTTACATTTGCATAGCTCAAGTTATCATGCTTTAGATCTCTTCCTGTTAAGACACACCTGATGTCCTGTCCAAAGCAACTTCACGATGGTCAAAGAAGTGGTATATAGTCTTACAACAGCAATAAAACTATTTTTAGGAACAGTTTCTTCCATGATTATTTTTAGGTGGCATGGAATGAACAAATAAATCAGAAATGTGAGAGACTATTTATATTTAATAGAAAAAACTAAGCTGCTATTAGTTCACAGAGTTTAAGAAACATTTGGAATTTGTACCATTTCAAACAAACTTTGAGAAATGTGGCCATTTTCTTTTGGTTGCAGAGAAAAATATGAATACAAATGATTGGGTTTCTCATGTCTCCAACTGGTAAATTACACTCTTTTTTTTCTAAATAGTTTTCTTGTGCCATAACATTAAGAGACAAGATAGTTTATTATCTCCTTGAACATATTTTGTATGTCAAAAACACACTTAAAACTGCAGTAAGAAGTAAAGCTGCTCTTTGATTAGGGAAAACTGTTTCTAACTATAAACAAACTAGTCTACATAAAAGCTATGATTTTCTTCATTCTTATAAAATACTAATGTTCACGGAAATTGTTTCAAAACGTTTTTCCCAGGGGTTGTGATTTTAAAAAATGAATCTTATTTACAGTACTTTATAAAGAATCACCCCAGAAAAGCTCATGAGGATCTTATTTGTGTAATTAAAATGGGGTCGATAAAAATTAACAATTTCAAGGTGGAGTAGCTGAATTAGATTGTGTGTGAAGATAAATACATTTTGCTTTGCTGTTAGGAGTTACTATACTGACCTCAACATGTATTTAGGTGCCCTGGATACCTGGAAGGACAACTGGACCCCTTCTGTAAGCATCATATACTTTACTTCCAGAAATGCAGACTGGCTGACCTCGAGATGCCATGTCTGGATGCACAATCCTTTTGTTTTAAGAGCAAGTCAATGATTCGAGGGTAGAGTTATAACTCTTATTGCATCAGTCAGAAGGAATTTGCAGGAAAATGGGTATTTGTAGCTAAATATTTTTCTAGAAAATGTCAGAAAAAGCTGTATCATGTGGTAATTTCCTTGAGTTGTAACGTAGGCACATAAGATTTTAAGAAGATTAATTACCTAAAAAAGCAGACAGCCTGCGGGGAAATGCCTACTTGAATCTCCCAAAAAGGCTGGTGGCCATGTCAAGAGGACTCAGGAACCATTTAATCAACTCAGTCAAAATGGGCCATCTACAAAATCCCTGCCATCTAAATTCCTGCCATCCCTTAGTGAGCAAATAATCAGCAAGTACAAATTCTGGATTCCAGTCTCAGCTTCCAGTGCATATTATTCAGCAATAGTTTTATCTGTCAACTTTAAAACAAGCAGGGACTGGATCGTACAGTACCTCCCCTCTACTCAAGTGGGCTTCATTGCTGGGCTACTGACTTGGTCCTGGTCTCCTTCCACAGAGCAGCACAGATTCACTGGAGAAGTAGATGTAGATCATGTAAAATACCCAGAATACTGGAGAGAGAAAAGGGTCAGTAAGGGACAGCAGATGTAATCAAGATACAACCAACGAATCCAGCCAGTGGAGAAAAATAGCCAGATCAGGGGAAACAGACTTTCAAAACAGGCCAGATGATGAATCATTCTCTGGAGTTGCCTCTTTTTCACCACTGACTACAGGTAGGCTGGGATTACTAGTTTACACTACTTCAAAACCACGAGCTGGACTCTCCCAAGCCCAGGTCTGCAGAGCAGCAAGATGCTGGCTCAGTAAGGCAGTAGCCACCCCACTATCGAGGAGGATGGGGCAGAATTATTGAATTATTGCGTATTCCTTGGTGGAGGATTCACTTTATCTTTTGGAGGTTTCTAAGACAGTGTGATTTTATGTTTCCTTTTTCTCTCTAGCCAACAAAATACTGGTTGTACAGGCCAGTTTGATTTGGTAAGTGGAGAAGTATGTCTCACCAAACATTTGCGTAGTGTTACTCGGGCTTCCCAGGTCTCAGCATTGCATAGCTTTGTAAAGCACAAGGCAGTGCAGTGTTTTAACAACCCCTTGAATCCGGTCTTTGCTATGGCAAATCAGTACCCTGGCAGCAGAATCATATACATAATTGTAATAATGGTGTTAAGTTTATTAATTATGTCATAAATTTCACATTGTAAACTTTCTTACAACTTCTGGGATTGTCGAAGAACAGCAAACCACACCAGAATGCTGGCATAAATTGGTCAAACACTGTTTAGCCCATATATTTTTTCAGTGAGGCTGGGCAGTGCAATACTTCCAGCTATGACACGCCTACCATATCAGTAGTGAGACTTGTTTCAAAGGGACCAAAATTTTCTGCCATAAACAGTGAAAAGCTGAGCTCTCTCACACTAATCTCCCAGTTATTATAGAAAATTGGACTTTATGAAGGATTTGCCATTAATGAAAACTACTCTGTTTCATGAAACTCCCTGTAGATAAGGGAACTTAAATGATATCAATAAGTACTATAATGATTTAAAGTTTCAGAAACATCATAAAGATCAATAAAATAACAAAGAATATTTTAAAACTTTTGTAGCTTTGGTGGCAAAAACATTTACGTGGTAAAATTTTCAAAAAGCAGGAAAGCGGAATGCACTAGAGCCACCTACCTATTGCTCCTTTGCAAAATCAGGCAGAAATAAAATTACTTTCTAAAGTTCTTTATGTAATCTGTTGAACAGAATATGATAAAAACTCCAAGCATTTCAGTGACAAAACAGCAGAACCCTAAGAACACTGCAAATACAGACAGAAAAATGAATTTCCATTGCTAAAGATAAGTGTTAATTTGAGTTTAGTCTTAAAAGAACAAATTACCTGCTTTTTAACACATTTTACCTTATTTTACATATAATTACCTATGGATTGCTGATCTTATTAAAATACTTTATTCTTTGCTTTTCACATTTCATAATTTTATCTCTGATATATTTTAAAAAATCTTATTTTCAGGGTCATCCACCAAATAAAGTCATCCTTGTATAACCCCTTTCAATTGCATCATCTGCTGTTTGCACTCCACTAAAACTACCCTCGGTAAAATCCCCAATGACCTTCTCAAAGCCTATACTTAAAACCCATTGAATCCCCATTCTCCTTGATTTATCAGATTACTTCAAAGCATATATACCCTTTTCCTCTTCTTAAAATACTTAATTACAAAAAGTTGACTGAGCAAAAGGTTGGCACTTGTATCAGAGAAGATGAGGACCAAAAGTTATCCCCTCTGTTTTTAATCTTTTTCTCAATGCCTTGGCAGAAGCTTGACACCACATAGCTCAAGTGGGATGCACTTATTTCTTCTGCAGAAAGGGAAATCAAAGAATGATTAAAAAAAGTGTAAGTTTTGAGCTACTCAGACTAAATTATAAAAATAGATTTGACAGAAGAAGATACTCAGTATTCTCCGACACCCCTTTGAAAAACACAGGAGGAAAGGGCAAAAATCTAACGGCCTACAGAGAAGTCCTCTCCCAAAGGACTCGGGCACTCAAGGGGGTCATTAGCAAAGACAAGACCATTGAAGTGACAGCTTTTTGACACTGCTTGTGAAGGCCCTCAAAAACGGGAGCCCTGCCGTGCCCTCCATCGGAGGCCTCTCCTCTCCACAGCCCTCGAGTCTGAACCGAATGTGACAGAAACTGCTCCTTAGGTTGAAACGACAAGGACAAGCCAACGACAAGTCAACATCCAGGCTTCTCACACCCTGTTAACTGTTAGTTCACTCCAGCTGGGGAGTCAGGGCCTTTTCCTGGTATGCTTAAAGAAATTAATAAGAATTAGGACTTTTAAATTGAGTTCCTCTGCATTAGTAGGCCTTATGAGCACATCAAACCTGTGCTGAAAGCACAGACTTTTATTTTCTGTTTGTGGATTGAGAGCAAGGAGAAAAGAGGAATTCAGAAATTGAAAGAGGAGATATTGTACCACAGAGGGGAAAAGGTCAAAGAATGTACCTCTCTCTTTCATGCATGTCCATTTTTCTTTTGTCAGTCTTCCAATATTACTAAAGACTGTGAAAAAAATAAGAAGATATTTAAAATCTGAAGTGAAAGTCCAGAAATAGGAAAGAAACTGCTCATATTATTCTCTTCTTCATAAAAAAGAAATAAAATTCATAAATAACCACAAAAGTCAGGAAGGCTGTGTGGTTTACAGAAAGAGCACTGATCATCATTGGTGACCAATATTCCTATAGAGCAGGGGAGCTGCAGTCCCAAGTGCTGTGTTCACAGCAGGCAAGACAGGAACAACTCCGTCCATCCATGCCATCTAACATTAGGTTCCTGTGCTCCTTAACAGAGCTGCATGACCAAAAGCGAAGGTTGGCTTTTTGTTGTCCCTGGCACCAAGGCTGGAAGCTTGATTGCTAACCAGCATCAGTGCTTTCCACTCTCCTCATAAGCTGCTTAACTTATAGCTTAACTTTATAGCCACCAGCTATAAAGGAAACCTGACATGCCGAAACCCCAGCAACAGAAATGTATTGCTAGAGTTTTTAACCTCATTCAACTTGATGCCCTTCTTACAGTCAGGTACTTATAGCAGCAGTCTGTGGAGGCCGGTCTCTGTATTTATAAAGCTGCTGCTTCAGTCATTATCAAAGAGTGAACAGTGAGTTTCAGTCACCTTCTCATAGGTAGAAATTCCTTGGTATTTCCTTATGAGCCGGTGACTGGAATTGACAAATGATGGTGCTATCTAATAATGCTAATGAGATTAGGTCAGTCACCTTCTGCTAAAGAATGTTATTTGCAAGTGTCTGTTCTCTAAACATCAGACTGATGTAGATTCCCGCTGTGGGACCTCCATGCATCACTCTGCAAGGCGCAATAATGTTTAACATAAACCCACTTCTGCTTTGAGTCATCAGAACCACCATTCTACAGCCCAGCGCCAGGTCTTCTTTTGAAGTGCAACCAAAACCACTGAAAGTCCACTGAGTCCAGCTTGGACCAGCACAGGAAGGAAATTTTCCATAGCAATACTTAGAGGGAGTCGGAGGCAGTGGGGTCTAATGCTGCCCATGCTTAGCTCCAGACAGTTCTGGTGTCTCGAAGTATTCAAGGAAGCTGTCTTTACTAACCAAAGGTATGTCTGCACAGCTCTGAGCAGTCCCACACAGAGGTGCTCAGGTTAGCATGGACAAAACTAGCCTAGGCACTAGAAGGAATGTAACTCCCTTAGCACAGGACTCCATGAGTTATTATACCCAATTTCTCAGTAAAGCTGACTAGCTGGGCAGTGAAACACACTTACTGTCCAGCCACTGGCACCTCTTGGGAACATCTGCATGGCAATTCACTGCTTTATGGACATGTCTTTACAAGACACAACTTGCCAACCTTGGAGAATTAGTATTCTTTCCCTGAATGACGCTAGCACTTCTTTTTCACTTTCAGACTCCTGCGAGAGGCTCAGAGGACTCTATATGTGAGGGCTGAAAACACCACTATTACCATAGAATCACTGAGTCATAGAATGGTTTGGGTTGGAAGGGACCTTAAAGATCTAGTTCCAACCCCCCTGCCATGGGCAGGGACACCTTCCACTCAACCAGGTTGTTCCAAGTCCCATCCAACCTGGCCTTGAACACTGCCAGGGATGGGGCGTCCACAGCCTCTCTGGGCAACCTCTTCCAGTGCCTCACCACCCTCACAGTGAAGAACTTCTTCCTTACATCTAATCTAAATCTACCTTCTTTCTGTTTAAAGCCATTACCCCTTGTCCTATCACTACATGCCCTTGTAAAGAGTCCCTCTCCAGCTTTCCTGTAGGCCCCCTTTAGGTACTGGGAGGCTCCTATAAGGTCTCCCCAAAGCCTTCTCTTCTCCAGGCTGAACAACCCCAACTCTCTCAGCCTGTCCTCATAGGAGAGGTGCTCCAGCCCCTTGATCATCTTCATGGCCCTCCTCTGGACTCGCTTCAACAGGTCCATGTCCTTCTTACTTTGGGGACTGCAGATCTGGATGCAGTACTGCAGGTGGGGTCTCACAAGAGCAGAGTAGAGGGGGAGAATCACCTCCCTCGACCTGCTGGTCATGCTGCTTTTATCTTATGTTCAGAAAATGAATCAACAGATCCTTGATATAAATGTTTGGATCTTCCCCTATTAAATCCTTTAAGATGACCTTGCAAGGTCCTCTCCAGTTGTTTTCAGTCACAAACTCGTAGCTGGAAGTACAATCACATGCTGTGATTCCTTCAAAAAGAAGCTCTTCTCTGATCCTGTCAGCATCAAGATTCCCTTCAAAAAGAAGACGAACCTTCACTTTCTTTATTGTCTGATAGGAACTGTAAACTCTGTGAAAAAAAAATCCTCAACAGACTGGAAAAAGAAAGAAAGGATCCTTTTTAAAAGTGTTAAAATTTGATATTTAAAAATATTTCTTTTTATTTTTTCCATCAAAGATGAGTTAGGGCACTGATGCTACCAATAGACCAAACCCACAAAAGCAGTATTACTTCAAAACTGAAAAAAAACAACCAACACTGTTTATAAAACTAAAGAAACAAAAGCATGATAATCTAGCACAGTAAATCTCAATGTGCTTCTGGAAAAAATAGCCCAGCTCATGGAAAGAGAGAAACCAGAAATGTTTTTGCTTCCTGAGTATTGGATCCAATAAACACACACAAAAATCATTAACAACTTACTACTTACCTCCTCTTATTTATGAAGAAAGGCTCTCAACTCCTACAGCAGGTCTCCACAGAAATATTGTCATGAAGAAGGTTTATTTTAAATTGAGCATTACCACACTATGATGCAGAATTATTTGTTTGGGGCTTTTACAATTATTATATATCTGTTTTATGAAAATTGCATACAAAATTAGTTATACTTAGCAAATAACCTTGAAAGCTGTGAGCTATTTAGGTTTTTTTAATAAACTAGAATTTAAATATATTGAAACATACAACTTTGAGGAAAAAAACATTCAGACCTAAAAAAATTTGAATTTAAATGCTCAACCACAGTGGCTTCACTTATGAGAGAATCTCTAGCAGCAGGAGATAAATCAGAGCACAGCAATAAATTACAGTCTTAATTCATCTGATTATATAATTTTAGTCTACTCTTTCTCTCTCTTTTTAAATAAGTGCTTGAAGGAATGAATTTATTGCTGAGGCTTCTCTTCCTGTTCTGAATGACGGATCTCACATTATTCTTGGAACTTCATATATACAGAATTTAGTACTTCAAAAATAATTTTCTTTGTTTTATAACTTAGCTAAAAACATCTGCCACATACTTATTACTGAAATATTAGAAAATCAGTGAACTGAAAGAATAATATAAAATATGTAAATGTTCTACAAAAATGTGTTTTCTTTGAATTTTACATTTTTTTGGTTATCAGATCTTATTTATTGAATGAAACTTTTCTAAAAAACTCTGATATGAAAACCAGAAAGTAAAGAGTAGCTCAGTTACTTGATTATGATGAGACTCTGTACCATTTAGGTAGGACTGGAAGGTTTAGAGTAAACAGATCCCCAGGTAACAAAATGAGTCAAGAGCTAAGGTCTACAATGCACTGGCATGAGATTAAATCACTGCAGCACCACTTAATTTTGGCATTAGTGGGAAGCAGGTAAATGCAAAAGGAGTGACAAGCAGACACAGCCCAGCGAAAGCAGCAGGTGGCTGAAACCTAGCTGGGAGTATTCTTCTTTTTGGGAAAGAGTACGAAGACTTTTTTCTGTGCCCGGCCTTTCCCAGGAGGATACGCAAGGAAAATGCTGTTGAAGGACTCGGACAGAAGCAAGTCCTGCCAAGAGGCAGGCACTCAACGCAAGCAGGACCTGCAGACTGGTGAGCTTGGCAGGTCGCCTTTCCCACTGGCCCTTCTCTTGTCACCAGGCTGGCTTTTTAATCCCTCTCTCGAGTTTAACAAACCCTGGAGTTAAAATCTCCAGCCACTTGATTTTGCTCTACTCGCGTCCTTTAGCTTTGTCTTGCTTTTTACATATTACCTTGTCTCTCTCTTCCACTAACTCCCAATAAAACATCATTCAATAAAAAAAACTGTATTTTAATTAGGTTTGAGAGGCACTTCTTGCGTAAGAGAATAGTGAAGAAGCAGCCAATTCCTGCAAAACGTTTGCCATTTTTCCTCATAGTTTATATTCTAGAAGAGGCTGAAATAATTTGTGTAATAACCAGCTGGATCTCAATATTTCTCTCTCAGGCTGTTGGTTCATTCAGTTTTCTCCCTCTCTTCAATACAGTAGTTTTCCCACTGAACTTGCTGTTCCTTAAATTCCATCTGCGCTTTCAAACTATTACCCATCTGTGCAGCATGAACTGCAAATAAACCTTCGACCAAGCGCTAAGCAAGCATACTCTGGTTTTGTTATACTCTGTAGCCTCTTTCATGAGCTGGTGAATAATCATTAAACAAGGCCGACATTAGTTCAACTCGCACAACATGACTCTATTTATTTCTCTGTCGTAAGAAAAGAGGAAATTAAATCTCTTTTTCTAGTTAATAAATACTGGTAATTTTTAACGTTAAAATAACATCTCCTCCTAACTAGACTAAAGCATTTAAACTGGTAACTGTGTCCTCTGTGTAACTAGGCTGCCACTTTCAGCAGAAGATGGTTATTGCCTCACGGTGCTGTCTCAGTGCCAGGGAGCACCGGGCGAAGGACCCTCAGAGCCTGCTTCGCTCCACACCGAGCAGAGGGGTGGGCTCTGCCGGCCGCCGGAGCGCTCTGCGCCGGGACCCCCCGCCCCACCGACCCCGCGCAGCGGTACACCGTGAAGTCACGGGCAGCGTTTGACCACAAGACGTACGACTTGACATGGCACAACCACTAGCTTCTCGTTCCTGGGCAATATCAACATCTGCATTTCTCAGCAATGCAATGCAAGGCGTTCTACGAAAGCTTCTTAACAGTAAGCAATGCAGCGATTTCTCCGCTTACAGGTGTCTTCGTTCTGATAACACACTCTTCTCCTTTTTCAGGAGACATGAAAAAACAGCAGAGATTACATACTTGGCCTATAGGTAGCAAGAACTTTTGCGTTTAGTATGTTCTAGCTAAAGTCACGATGAATGATAGCACCACCCTCAGAGATACAGTCTCGTAGTCAGGTCATATGTCAGCCCAGGCTTCACAGAACGACAGACGAGAAAACTACAACAAAAAAACATTCACTTGGATCACAGAACATGACAAACATGTTTTGCAAGATTATACAGGATTTCATTTCTATTGGTTCCTTAACAGGCCTATTCTTGAATAGCTGCAGTGATGATTACTCAGCAAAATGGGATACGATATTTGCAAATGCAAAGCTATTAACAAAGCAAATGGGTTATAATACTAATTAAGAAACCACTAAGCAACCATGCGTGACCTGTTCCTGATTTGTGCCATGAGACTCTGCAAACTGAAAGCAAATGAGAAAATTCAGCAAAGAGGATGACCATGCTGAGTTAAATGAATCCATCATTCTTTATTAAATTAGCATTTATATTCTAAAGTGTTGTTAATAACATTTGGTTCAGTTAATACTGGATCTGAATTTAAGTTAATTATGTCAGCAAAGTAGAGCTCTGCAAATCCATAGTATGAATTCTGTGAAATTCTACATTAAAAAAATGTAATTTTATATCACTTTAATCTCTACTATTACAGTATTCAGAATTGTTTCAAAAAAACTATTTATCATTGTTTGAATGCAAAATCCATCTTGATACAAATATTCCTTTTGAATTTTTAATGATTTTAAAAAGGCATGTTTATGTTCTAAAATCACATACTCTGTAAGAAATTTTTTCTTATATTTACCCCTTTTTTGGATTTCTAAAGCAAAGATCTTGTAGTATTTATAATATTTCAAAGTAAGACAAAAAATTGCTAAGGCATAAGAGTGAATCCTGTGGGAGCAGACTGGAGACTTTTGCTCAGTTATGTTATAAGGCGTAGAATTTTTTATTTAATGCTAAGAAAAACTATTTTACTATACTCTGCATGCACAAGTTTCACATCCACTGTGTGCACCAGATCTTGAAATAACAGTTTGGGTTCTCAAGTTAAACTGACTGTTGTCACACTTACTTTCTTCATTGCTACTCTTACCTCTAGATGCCTCATAAAAAAACAGACTTAATCTAACTTTCCCTGGCAAAATTGTAGTCATAGAAAGCAAGCACTGCCCAATCTGCTGGTGTATGGCTTTCTTCTTCTTTTTCCTTTTGATTGCTGAAAGTCCAATTGAAAATGCAAATTCAGCATAGTGCCATCAATATAGCATGACAGTCTAGCCCTGTGCAGCAGGAGGGCCTACCTGTGCAACATTAACATATCCTCCTTTCACTACCACTATATTATAAGCCTGCTTGATTTAAGGCAAAAACATGATGCACATCCAGTTTGTTTTGCACCCAGGCATATCACAAGATTACCTCAGTTAGGTTAGAGGGTGAATTATTTTGTAACATCTGCCTGCTTGGCAGAGTTGTATAAAGATAGTAAAGCTAAGATAACAGCACCCGGTCTACAACTACTTGAAGGTCTCAGATAACGTGCACCAGTCTGCAAACGTGCATACCCATCTGAAAAGACCAGGACGGACAAGTGTTGGGGGATAAAACCTGCCTGGGCAAGCTGGAACAGATTCATTCCCACCTGCAGACAGATACGGTCATCCTTTGGACCAGACTTGTCCCTATCCATGGAAAATGCTTATCCAGACACCAGTGATGCGAGCGGAGCTTGGGAAAAAAAGAGGACATTCATTTCAGCTCCTGTTTCTCTCGTTGAAGAGGTCTTGAGTCGGGACCTCTTGACCTCAGACAGCTGAGAACCACCAAACACTTTGGCCATCAAGGCCAAACACAACATTAGACTTTCAATGTGGTGTACCCAAGGCTTGGCTAATTTGTTTGATTAATGCTTGATCTCCAGCTGTTGAGCCTAAGTAAAGGCTTTTTTGAAGTTTTGAGATTTGCCTGGTGCCTCAGTCTCACAGTCCCACCACAGCAGCCCCCAGTTCCCTAAGAGTAACAGCTGCAACACCTGGAAATAGAAATTGGTATCTAGGAGTGTATTTGGTGAGGAATGTTTTTCATTCACCCCTTACGTATATATCAGAAAATTATAGCATCCAGAGTACTTCCTTTACAGACTTTTAAAGAGATGAAATATACTTGCTTTGAACTAATCTTCGTACATTGGGTGTATGTATATGGGGAAGTATATTAAAAAGTTTCCATGATAGGCTTTCTACTAAAAATCCCAGAATTTTAGAATTAAGACTGAAATTCAATCTTTAATTTCTATGACTTACATATATTAGTCCCTAATTATACTAAAGCTTCTGAGATGAACCTCCATTCAAAGAACAGGCAGTTTTATATGGATATGTAACATAACTTTATTGGGCACTTACAATCTAGATTAAAACCATCTAGGAAACGTTTCACCATCCAATATTCTTGCAAGTCATGTTTAGCCAGTGGCTATTTGAATTCATATAATTCATCTATAGTTCATATATTTCAGTTCATACATATACATTGGAATTAGATCTACTTGTTTTCCCCCCAGAATTTTTCTTATGTCAATAATAGTTATGGAAAGTGTGAAACCAACAGGTGAGAGGTTGGCAAGCTCCCAATTAACTGGGAGCAGTTAAGAATAAGGGCAGCAGAAGTATAGATTGGGCCTACTAAAAGTGCCTTTGTTACCGGGCACCAAAAATAGCTGGCTACACCGTAAAATGTCTATTATCAACTAGTGCAAAGCAAGTTCTACATAGCAAATCTCTTTCAAGAACTCAAAGAAGCATGCAGAGACATTGCTTGAGGAGAGGTCTTTTGGGATATGTGAAAAATTACTTCTTTAAACAAAGATGAAAAATTTGGTTAAAGAAGTAAATGTTTGAAAAATAATTGTACATCTTCCATTGAAAGCAAAAAGGCTCTTTGGGAACTCTCATGATGTCAAACCCTGGCTGTGAGGAAGGTTTTATTAACAACAACACAGCTTCGGTGTCACTGGAACTCTAGGAGACAGCTCTACTGAGAATTGTAATAGCTCCTTTGGAACCTATAAATAAATAGAGAAAAAAAGTCTACTGACATTATAACAGCACTTACATTAACTTAAACTCTGCCATGTCAATGCAAATGTATGTAACTTTTCAACTAAAAAGAAACAAATACTTCACAGGTGATGTCTTCGGCATATACGGTCTCTGAATTTGATGCAGTGACCTGGCACAACCAGGAATTTTATTACGGGCCAATGGAATTCAAATGTGCTGTACATGATACTCTTTTGAAGTTAGGAAGAAAGACACTCTGACAGTGATCATTTTCCCTTATACTGTAGTTGAAGGAAATTTGGGACTGTTCTGGATTTCTATGCAGTACCTACCCACAACATATCTCTGTAAAAAATCTAGATGCATGGGGTCAAAGCAAAGTACTTACACGCTGAACTTTCACTCTGTTACTACTTAACTCAGTGTAAAAGCTGTTCTTGAGTTTCATGTTTCACGATCAAGCTTCTACGGATATGGTGACATTTTCCATTACATTTAGGTTTGAACCCATCCTCAAGAATAGCTACTCCTACTCTCAAGCAAAAAAAAAACCTGCTCAGACCAAAAGAGAGAGAGAGAAAGAACTTAAATACAGCTAGAACAGGTCCAGATTCTTATTTATGAGGTCTGGGCAGATGAGGCAGGGTCATGACCAAGCACACAAAGGATCAGCCCATGAGCAGCAAGCCCAGGCTCGGCTCTCCCAAAGCTCAGGGTCAGCATTCAAAGAACTGCAGTATTCCCACAACTTGGGATGCCAGACAAGGTTAAAAGCTCCCAACTTCAGCCTTTGTTTCTGAGCATCGATCTATCCAAAGAGGTTACTTCAGAGATAGCCAAAGCTAAACAATAAAAATGAATTTCAAGAATAATCAACTTGTGGTTGAATAGTGCACTGGAACTGCAACAGTGCTGTCTGGGGAATGCAATACAACCAACAAGTTTTCTTCCTGGCCAGAAATAACCTGCCTTATTTGACAAATTCTGTGGCTGTCTTTTGCCTCTGATCTGAGTCCTACACACTTTGAATCACTGTAGATGCACACTGGACACACTTTTTATCCTGGAAACCTTCCCTGCTAGCTGTGCCAGCTATCAATCAAGTCAGAAGCTTTCATAACATTTTTTAATACATCTGTACTGCAATATTTTTCAAATACTTTTAAGTATTGATATCAAATCAATAGCTTTTATGTCTAGTTTCGGGTTTTCAACTATTGCATTTAAGCTCTCTGTTGTCAGTGCTAACTATGCTGAACATTTTAATAGTCATAGTCAAAGTACACAGCTTTGACCACAAAGTAAACCTGTCATGATAAGTTTAAATAAAGTGGAATAAATATGAATGACAGAGACTAACAGGGAACCATTACCTAGTACTGACATAGTCCATCCGGGATTTGCTACTAATCCTGATAAAATTAATATCAATATTCTAAAAAACATAATGGTAAATTATTATTTTAAATAGTAGAGAAAAGAGAAACTTAGAAGGCAATCCCTTTCTCCAGAGCAGTGCTACCACAACTGTTTTGTTAATCTGCCATTCTAGCAGTATAAAATCTAGTCAGTAATAGGTGACTGATATGCAAAGTATTATGCAAATAATATGCAAATCACAATGACTGATAGCAGGTCAAAGTAGCATGCCATTAATATTCTACCAGTGCTACTAGAATTACTGTAAAGTACTGTCTGCACACCACCAAGACAATTAATGACATTCTCCGCACATACACTAACCTACATTACACTTTTTCTTAATCTTCTTTATTTCAGACACAGTGAAAAGAAATCTAGTCACTACTTCAGCATTTTAGCTTTCATCAGGACATACAGAACATTTCCAGCTGATAAGCACTAGCTCTTCTAGCATACAAGAGTTTCCAAATGCCACCCTCACGCATTACCCAGGGGATGTACATTTTAATCTCACTCTTAACACGTCTGTGTCCCAGTGAGCCAGAATTTTACAGCAGGCTGGTTAAGCCAATGTATAACTTTTTATTTCATTTTCCCTTTCAAAACACATTACCTGTACTAAACTTAAGATATAGTTACACATAACAATGCACAGTCAGCTGTGAAGAGTAATACAAGAGCCAGGTATTTAGCAAGGGAGTGCGGCAAAGTCCATGTTCTCCAAGCAGAGCCACCATGCTGCTCTTTAACAACCACCTCACACCACCTTGGGAGCACATTTATACAGAACAAAACTGACATTTTGAATGGAAAACTCATCTTAAACCAGCAAATTAGCATCACATGACAAAAACAGCACAGAGAAAAATAAAAATTATGGGTAATAATAGAAGACTACACACAAGTTTGGGGGATTCTCAAATATTTTCCCTAGATTATACAAAGTGACCATGGACTGACATGGAGGTAGCACTGCTGTTCACTGAGCAGAGATCTACAGGTCCCAATGCTATAAACCAGACCCCTTTCAACAAACCACTTGTCCCTTCTTATCCCATTCCAGTTCTTGTAAGGATCACCCATTCTTGCCCCTCAGATAGGAGAGTAAAAGGAGAAATCATCCCTTGCTTCTTTCAGTCACAACCTAGGCCAACAAATTAATCAGCAGGCACTATCCCTTCCTTCAGATGATTCCCTTTCATGTTATTTTTAAGAGTCTGCGTAGGTTAAATATCATAGCATTTGGTGTCAGATTCATGTATTTTGAATGGATCCTATTTTGAGAGGATTTAACATTTTGGAAAGTATTCAAGCATTGACCTTTTCTGAGAAGAAAAACCTTGGTACAGAACAAAAGCCATCTTTGAAATCCCAATATATTGTGGCACAGACAACTCCTTACGCAATGACTACATTTTTGTTTAAGAGAGATCCTCGTTCTAGTTAAAAGTTCTGTATGTTGTTTCCTGGTAATGCAATCATCCAGGAAAACTATTCTTTTTCCTTGGTTTTAATTTAATTTTTTTTTTAAGTCTTGGCATTGCTGTTGCAAGTTATTTCCTCAAGCATATGCCAAGAGAATTGATGTGATACCAATTAGCTACTCAAAGATCCCACCAGCTATAAACAAGCTAATCAATTCCCCAAGTGCAGGTTATCTCTATTTTATGACAAATCCTGTAGTGTTGCAGCTAATCAGTTCTCTGAGCATGGGTCATCTCTACTCTACCACAACTCCAGTAGCGTTGTAGCCTGATACACAACTTAACAAAGTTGTATAGCTACTACTGGGTCTTCTGCGCATACATGCACTGAACATTATATTCTGTGGCCATTGTCTAACATCAGTATTGTCTTCAGGAAGCCAACAAGATTGAGTAGAAGGCTGAGTTAATATTTGCACAAGCCTTAAGCTTTTGTTTAATGTCTGCACTACTGTTAAGCATATATGTAAGTGCTAAGTGGTTTTACCCACACGTGGCTTCTCCAGCTGAACTGAAGCAGCCAGGCAACAGAACTGGCTGGTCTGTTGGCAAAAGGAGCTGCCCATCGCTATGTTCTCACTGCTTCTGTCCTCCCTCTGTCCAGATGTGCATACTAACTCCATCATAGTTTTGTTTTCTGATTAAAGTTTCATAAAGAATGAAGACGAAAATGAGTGCATATGTACACTGGGAGAGCAGTGGATGTCATTTACCTTAACTTTAGGAAGGCTTTTAACGCTGCCTCCCACAGTACTTCTTTATAAATGATAGGACATTACAATCTGGAGGGGTGGACAACCAGATGAGTAAAAAATTGCTGAGATGACAGGGCTCTGAGAGTGCTGGTTAATGGGTCATACACTACCTGGAGGCCAGTAAGAAGTGGAGTTGCAGGGGTCTATCCTTGGACCCGTCCTGCTTAGCATCTTTATTAGTGACCTGGAGGAGGTAATGGAGTGCACTCTCTTCAAGTCTGCAGATGACACCAAGCTGCAGGGGCCAGCTGATATGCTGGAGGGTAGGCCTGCCATTCAGGGAGACCCAGGCGGGCTGCAGAAATGGGCTGACAGGAGCTTCAAGGACCTTCATGAAATTCAATGAGGAGAAATGCAAAGCACTGCCCCTGGGAAGGAAGAACGCTTGCAGCAGCCCAGGCTGGGGAGGGACTGGCTGACCTCCTACGGTCCCTTCCAACCTGAATTATCTGTGACACTGTGATCCTAAGAGCCATAAGCTTCCTTTAAACAGGTATTATATAATACAGTCATATCTGAAGGTGAAATAATAATGGAACAGCTGCAATGTTTTAATTAAGCATACTGCTGCACCTAACAATCTGTCTCTCTTTCTCTGTCACACATACTCGCACACACACTTTTGCCAACCTCTCAATCTTTGCAGTGAAAGTATATCAAGGACATTACCCCCTTATAATCACTAATTTTCATAGAAATCCAGATCTTTCAAAGAATTCCTATCTCCTCTATCCAAAGATCACTGAGTACCTCTTCAGCAAGAGATTTTGCAAGTTCCAGTCACTTGGGTTCTCACCTTGTGAAATGTCCTTTTCCTTCAGATAATTAAGTGTTCGCTATTCAAGCATTTTCAGACGTACTGGACGTCTGATATTTGTTTGCATGCTTGAAAGGAAACAGTTCTGGTTTTATATCTCACTAGTCTTTTATCAAAAGCAAGAATATTTGCATCCTTGTGAACAAGAGATACAGAAATATATTGAGTCCCATGTTATGAATGCTTCCCTGTAAGTTAATTTCAGTACAGCACAGTAAGTTAATTTCAGAAACAGCTATGTCATTTCAGTTTCCTTTGTCCTAAGCAACAAACATTTCAGACAGAAAGAAAAGATAGTTCAATGGTTGGGCAAATTTAGAAGAATCGGCCTCCATTTTCTAAACTACTGTAAGTTTCCTACAGGACTTTAGGGACCCAGTCAGTCTTCTTACATGAAGACTGCATCCATAAAACTGGAAGGCATAGTAAGATAAATAATCATCTTACAGTATAAAGTAAAATTTTGAAACACTCAGATACAATGTTAACAATGGGGGATCATGCAAGTACCATTAATATATAATCTTCCAATTAAGTTAAAATACAAATGTGATGCATTGTGAAGTAGATATGTAAATATTGAGAAATCAGGAAAAGAAAATCAAACTCATTTACAGTGGCAAATTGAGTCTGCTGCAAAGCAAATCTCCAAGAGGTAAAAATGTTTTATGTGCTTGTTTTTATCATTAGAAACATCAGGAGCTGAGTTCCCTGTAGTATTTGTGTTTGTTCTGAGATGTTTGCTGAAGGGCTAGCATTGTTTAAAGAACTCACGTGAACAAGGACATCATATTGAGCAAGATATCTGGTTTAGAGCTTGTCTATGCATGACACTGTACAAAAATTTCTCACCGTTTTCATCAGCCATCATGCTGGGCAACATTTCGGGGTGGAAAAACAGGCAGGTGCTAACAAAATAGTGAATATCTAATGGAAATGGCATCTTCGTGCATTAAATTCTGGAGATTTACAGTGACTTTCGCAGGACTGACCACTGCTACTACTTCAAAGAGACTGTCATTCAAATATCACACTTAATGTTTGCAGTACCATTCTGACACACTCCTAATGGGTGCCTACTTGTAAGCACAACAAAACCAGTGCTATGCCTCCCAGAGCACTTTCTTAACACTTATGATCCTTTCCAGGGCAGTTATCTCCTGTTTGGAGTTGGAGGTGCTGGGGGATGATTGTGTTGGCTGCTACACTGTGAGGTCTTGTGTCTGACCGTATTTCAAGGAGGCTTCTCACAAGGTCCGTACAGAATATCAGCTTCTCTAAGGAGATCAGTCCATCCCCACACCTTACCTTTATTTTTCCAGAGGTGTTCCCAGAGGATTAGAAAGTCATTCACCTTAGTTCTCCATCTAGGGAACTCAGCCCTAAATATAAGCTCAAGTCAAAGACTGCAACCATCTCCCCTCCCAGCTATTTTAATAACAAGTATTCATTTTTCATAAAAGCACTTTCAAGTATCTGGTCTATTTATTTTAGCAAAGAAGTGCTCATTATTTGAGCACTTTGCCTATGAAAGGAAGCACAAACATCCATCAACTGTTAAATGCCAGAAGCAATCTGATTGGGATGGGGGTTTCCTTAATTCCCTCTTTACCATGATCCCCAGCCAAGCAATGGGAGGACTTTTGAGGAGAGTATTTACAGAACTGAATTGCTCATTATGATAAAGCACATTGTTGCTGTCTTTCTGAGTAGCTGAGAAGGCACAAAGCAACAGAGCTGTCCCCCCACAGCCTCGCAGGCAGGTTTCTCACGGGTCCCGGTCTCCGCAGTGCTGGAAGACCTCGTCCAGGGCTTCAGCCAGCAGCGGACAGATTTCAGCACCTCCGTCCCTCTCTCATGCACTGCGGAAGATTTAGCCTCAACTTCTCCAAGGCAGAGTGCTTTCTCGTGTTCCTACAGCACACGATACAACACAACCTGTGCAGAACTGGGTCTGTGAGATGGAATCAAACCGAACACTTTATTTCCTTATTTGTGCCTCGGATGTGCATAACAAGAAGTCCATTGCTTCCACTGGGGTTCTCGCTCTACAGATAACCATTCATTCTTTAGCAGGACACTGAAAAAGGTTGTAATACTCTATTCTTCTTTGACAAATATTACACAAGCGTATAAATATCAGTTTCATCAGTCCTGTTTCATGAATCCTACTCTTTTCTTCTAAAAAACCCCCCTTCTATCAATCTATTTTTATTTCTTACAAAGAGTGAATAAAGAATCAGAAAAAAACAGTACAGATTACCAGCATCAAGATAGCCTCTGCTATGGTCCTTTGCACTACAAGATGTTTATCAAAAATCATCCATCACTCTTTCAGCTGGGGAGCAAAGCTAAAACCAAAAGGATGATTTTTTTTTTTCCTGAGGGCTTACAGCTCGAGGTTTTAACAGCCACCTTTGCATCCCTGAAAAATCTTTTTATTTTATAAAGCAATCCACATCAGAGATTTCATGCACTGTCAACACATTCTCATTGTTTGCCTACAATCTTTGAACTATCTCCTTTCAGCTACTGAAATATTAAAACTGCATTTTTCCTCTGTTGTGTCAAAAAGCTATGCAGCTTAACAGGACAGTCTTCCACAATTCCTGAACACTCCATTCTCTCCAGTGAAAGTGGGAATTAAATGCATGACTTTATGAAAAATAACAGTTAAAATATAAGAATGATGGGCTTGCAGTGGCATGGAAAAGCGAATAGGGAATTATCATCCATTGTTTTTTCATAATAAATAGTAAATGCTAATTAAGAAGTATCAGATGAAATAAGACAAAAACAAATACAAATAGCAATGTTTGGACAGAGCATACAGTTATGGAAATCACTGTCACAGGATATGTAGGTATCTAAAGTTTATATGGGTTCAGTTAGATGAACTCATGCAAGAAAACCATCACAGTCTATTAAACACAAAGATGCAACCTGTGATTCAAGAAGTCCCTAAATGCAGAGTGCTGCAAGGGTATAACCACCAGGCGGGACCTCTGAAAGCCTGTCCTGTTTTCTGCTGTTCTACAGGTCTCCATCCACCGAGGAAGCCCAGGCTGGATTGACCCAGTACAGCTGTTCTCGTATTCTCAATACACAGCAAAACTCACGGATGGATTTTAAAATACCACCCAAATCCAGTAATTCAGTAAAAGGCACAGAGAGTAGAACTGTGACAGTCAGACATATGTGTTTGAATTGTTTGAACTTAGCTTTTATTAACAAGTCTTACCAATTTGCTTATTGGTCTGACTTTCATCATTCTTCTGTTCAGCATAATGCTGTAATTAATAACAGTATCCTCCCACATCCCTTCCCCTTATAAGGAAGGAAAATGTTAATCCTGTTTTACAACTGAGGAGTCAAAGAACAGGGAAGGTAGGCATCTCCCTTGAGATGAATCAATGCACAGGAAGGATGCTGTACTATGGAGCCTGCCTGATGATCCAGTTCCCCCCCTCATGTCCCGTTTTCCTACATTAAGCGCTGTACAATAAATTTATTGATTTGGGGGATTTGGGCTTGATTCCTGAGTCCCAATCAAGTGCTTCAGCCAAAGAAAATCTTATGCTCTCTACTCCAGACAAGACTACCTCATCACAAAAATCAACTTACTGTCATTTCATTCAGCATTTCTTCCCCTCATCCTTATGACACTCTGTAGCTACCTTATGGTATAATTTTAGCTTATTTTGCCAAAGCAGGGACCTTGTTGTGCAAAATGCCTATCATCACACTTTTGACTGCTGTGAAGTAAATAACAACAAATTAAAAATCATAACAAGAACTTATTGCAATCTCTTGAACATTCACTGAGATGTGCTGTGGCAGATGATTACCCAGGCTACAGAAATGGATTATTTCTCTTTCTGTCTCTCACACAGACTCAAATGCATTGTCTTAACATAAGATATATTTGGCCAAAGATTTGACTGTGCTGAAAGAAGTGTTAAGGAACTGTTATTTACTAAAGATCAGTCAGAACTGTATTTGGAACATGATTATTATTCTATACAAGGAAGCTAAGTATAAGCTAACCATTGGGTATGAGAAATTGCACCTTTAAAAAAATGTAACTGTTCTTACATCCCCTGCTCAGATGTCAACTCTACTAACAAGTCGTTAGTTCCTCCATGTGAGCCCCATACTCATACAGAGAGATGATGCAAATGAAGGATTTCATGGGATACAAGCAAAGTTAGACTCCAACCATAGGGTTCAGTTTTGCAAATGAGTGGTACACGAGTTCCTTAGAAAATACAGTCACAAATAAATAAAGCAATCCTGAAATTTTCTCATACTATGCATGTACCTTATTTGTTTATATTTTTAGCATATGCTTTGAAATCATATTTTATCTGTTGGCTTAGTCACTTGCTTCAGAGTCAAACTGTAGTAAGTATTTAGAAGATAATAATCTTAATGGACTCCTCCCACCAAATATTCTGAACAGCTTTTATTTTTGATAGCAGAGTTTTTATAGTCATTAGATCTATAGACTGTATCTATAGACAGATATTTAATGATGTAAGATTTAAGAATTATACACCAGTTATATTTGCGAACCCAAAAATACTTCAAAACAAAGTAAAGTCTAAGCATGCTGCTGATCCCAGGAAAGTCAATGAAAAGCTTCAGAGTGATTTCTACAGGAACAACTTCAGAGCCCCCAGCGGGTTTGAACCAAAGTCATACTAAGTTAGTGGTAAGACTTACCTATCTTCTTTGCCTTGGATTTGTCCTCCACTCAAAGAGCAGTATGTTACATTGATCCGTTTAAAACCTGTTTCTCTTGATTGTCTTTGTTCATTTTTAAGGTATTTATAGAAACATCATCATGAATTACTGTACAGTTGCTGACAATGGGCCAACTCAGAAGCCTGATGTCACCTTGACCTCCCAATGTTTTCCACATCGCAGGTTTGATAGCTGTCATATGACTAATCAAGGGATTACTGAACAGTCAGAAGTCTTAATATACTACTCACTTTTTATTAGTATTTATTTTACAAAATAGAGTGCTAGGGAATCCAAGATAACTGATAAAAGAATTAAACCCCCATGTTTTCTGGAAGTGCTTTATTCAAGATAAACAGAGACACAAATATTTAAGAATGTCTTTTCAAGAAAGAAAACTGAACAGGATGTTTTGATGTTATGTCTGATCTACAACCCAAAATATTAGCTTATTTTTCCTCCAAGAACACTCCCAGAGATACCCATGCCTACAACTTCTAAAACAAGCTTTAAAAATGGATAAAGACAGGTCTGACAGTACCAGGATCATCTTAGAAAAGGAATGTGAGAAATTTCTGGAGTGCTGGTCCTAGGAAAGAGCCATGTTACCCAGGGCTTACCCTGTAGCACTGGAACTTTTAACAGTAGGAACATTTTATAGGCATTTTCATTTAATGGCTCATAATCACAACCCTATTCACATATGTCAATGCCTTTTTTTTTTTTTTTACTAAGAAAAAAATAAAACTCCATTAAAAATTCCAAGCTTCCTAACCCCATTGCCTCATCTACAGTGCCCAATGATATTCATAGCTCTGAGGCTGCCATGGTTCAGCTACAGATCCTGGTGCATAACAAGTGGCAAAAATGATGGATGCAAAAAGTATTACTTCAACGACACCGAGATCCAAATGATTGTTTGGCATATTAGAAATCACTACAAAGTTTTTAAACACTTTAGTAGCTTTTATTTCATACTTCTATAGCAATGAAATGACAATTTTTTTATGTATAAGTAACTTTAAAGATATTTCAAAGCTGTATTTACTTGATATAGAAATATTTGGAGACCATTAGAAAAACACAGTAACTTTAACTACATTAACTATATAATAAGATGCCTTTATATCAATTAAAATACAGTATTGTAAAAAACAGAATAGCACGAGAACAGCCCTGTTAGCCCAAATCCAAGACTAAATAAAGTAGTAAAACGATCCCACCACAGAAACAGGGACTGCTCCTGTGCTGTTGCGCCTTTCATATACCTGCAAAAGCAGCTAAACTACCCTGCATACCCTGAAATTCAACAGCTTCAAGTGAACTGGAAAACATGAGATCCCTTTGCTGAAGAGTGCCATTCCAACTCTACTGCACTACAACAAGGGGGGATCCAGTTCGTCTGCTTTTGCCAGTCCCTAAGAGGTGACTTGCTTTTTCACAAGGATTAAAAAGTATGATTTTAGACTAAAACATGGTCTCTCGTATTAGAACTAATAGCTGAATATTGTCAAACAGTCTCATATAACATACGCTGAGATGCTGTTTAAGAAGCCCACTGCTGCTCGCTATACCTTTTTACATGTCTGAATATATTCTAAATTAATCTCGACATTGAATGAAACACAACAGACTCCTGTCAGATCTACAAAGGCACCAATGACTACACAAAAATTATTCTACATTCACAGGATGGAAGAACAACCTTTTAGTGAGACAGAGAACTGTGGAAAAGTAAAATTTGGGCCACACTTGCTCCCTCAGCTTAGGGAGCCAGCCCTCCCAAACTGGGATCTCCATAAAAAGGGGCAGCTGCACATTATCTACTACACTAACTCTTTTCCCCGTTGGGAAACATCACCTTTATCAGTACAAAAATGACTTCTCAGCACCACTGATGCTGTGTAAGCTGAAGAGGAATTTGATTTCAGTTACGCAGCTGCAAGCACACCTCTTCTGTCATTATTTCCCTACCTATTTTTTCCAATATTCAGAGTAGTGAGGTTCAGTACATCAGAGCGACGTCCTATCTCCTTAATTCAATGCTATAAACCACAATATAGAAGTTCTACCAAGACTAAACAGTAAAAAGTTGGACATGCTGAAGAAAAGTTAATGGCCACAATCCCCTGCTCTTGCTCCAGCTGCTGCATTCACTGACATAAGGAGCGACAATGGCACGTACCGATACACGGCGACTGTCAGCAGGAGTCAAGCCGACAGCTTTTGTCACTGGAAACACACACTGCTGTCTAATGAAGTGAAGCAGAGATTAAGCAGCTTAGCAAGTCAGCCAGTAGTGAGAAACATGACCTCAAAGAAGAGTTTATTTGAACAGACCTTCAAACTGTCTGTTTAAGGAGACAAGTTTCAACTAGTTCTACAATGATTACCCTGTATGTATCTGTACAGCAATTTATTTTAACTTTGAATGGATCATACTCTTTTAGTATCTAAGCTTTTCATGTGGGAAAAAAAACAAAACTTGCTCACATAACATTACCACAGTACCTGAGCTAAAAAGTTACCTTTTCTTAGATTACATTTACAGAATAAAGGAAGAACATTAAGAAATATTTTGTAACAGATAGAACAATGTCAGGCATTTGGTATAAGATAAACTTTTTCCAGAATTTTGGTAGAATATTAACAGATTTCAGCAAGATAAATGTTTTGAGGTTTACTCAGGTTTACTGAGGACTTCAGAATGTTGCTTTCCCAGTTTATAATGCAAAGCTAAATAACTTTATAATGCAGAAACTCCTTCCATTTTTAATCCTGCCCTTCTAAAGTTGTTAAAATGAAAAAAGACAGTTTTTTCAACATGTTGGGATGTGGAAACTTGTTTATTTCAACTCTGATGTTTTCAGGAATGCTGTTAAATTAGAAAACAATAAAACAAACACATCAAAAGGCACTAACTTCCCAAAACAGATAATGACCAAGGTGGATCTGAGATCAATAATTCATATTATAAATCTATGATAATAAATCTCGACATTCACCAAAACATGATGTCCTCAGCTCAAATCCCACAGCTTTTATATAGGCCGAGCTCCTCATTAACTTGGCTGAAAAACAGAAGCTTTCCCTAGTGAAGATGTGACATCTTACAAATATCATAACTAAACTCCAGGAAAAGCACACAGCACTCAACTAAATGTAAATTAATATGATCTCCACCCTAAAGAATTTACAGCCCAAAAAGATAAATACAGGCAAGCACTGAAGCACCAACCACCCAGTCAAAGGGCCCCCCAAGGAGCATTTTTACTTCCTGCAGTAAATTTTAAATAAGTCTGATAAAAAAGAAGAAAATCCTTCTATTGTGTTTGGAGGATTATCTGGTTTGAAGTAAGTTATTCTATCTTCCTCACCGCGGCGGTTCAGGGTTTGTCCCTCTGCTGCCGGAGGACGAGCAGGGGCAGGGGCTGGCTCTGCCCCGCAGCCAGCGCAGCTAACCCAGCCCGCACCCCCTCGGGGCTCAGCAAGGAGACGCATCCAGGCTCCGAGCTCCCTGCAGCTCACAAGGTGCTCACATACACCTACGCGGATGAAAATGCCTATATGGTCTGCTTTACCTACATTATTTACCCCTGCAGAGAGCATATATCCTATCTATCTGCCCAGCTGAGACTCTTACAGCGCTTTACAAAATAGACTGTGTTTATTTTAACAAGACAATTCAACCTTTTAATTACAAGGCTGGAAACCGGGTTACAAAAAGGAAATATTCTAGACTTCTTCTTGGCCGCTTTAGCATCTCATGTAGAAAATCCTTTAACTTGTCTCAGAGCTTTAAGCTCGAGGAGAAATCTGTACAGCAACACCTCCTCTTCCGAGCGGGGCTCTGAGCCGGTGCCCTTTCTCCGAGTCTCATTCTCAAAGACAAACCTGGCTCCCACACTTCTCTTCCTTCTCCATTACAGTGCAAATAATGTATTTCTCTTCAACAAGCAACAGACTTGATAAATGGCCAGCATTTTCTGTTGGTTCCTCACCTCACGCTATCTGGGGCAGGTGAAAAAAAGGCTGGGTAATAGTTATTCAGCATAAACCAGGTCTCAGCTCGCAAGTTCTGGAACACATCTGCCTGTATATTCTCTTTCTTCAAGAATATGACATAATATCTTTCAAAAAGCAAGAGAATGCATTGGAAGATGCTTTCTTTGGGCACAGTGGACTGAAGTGAAACGCTATACAGCCCAAGCTAAAATCTAAATTGTCAGAACTATTTTGATCCACTGGATGCACCAGAGTGGATTTTTTGAGCTTTTCCAAGGTCTGTGTGCTGCTGTAGACCTTTATTTTTTTAAGCGACCAAAAAATAGGTACATGAGGATCTGTTAGAATGGAAAGCTTTCATTTAGTCATTGTAATATAAAGCATAATGTGCTTTTCCTTTCAAACTGACCTTTTAAAATTACTTTTTAGAGGTTCAGGCTTCCTCTTAGAGGGAAAAAGACTTCACTAACATAAGGTTGCTAATTAAGACACTGCTGACTGCCATACATAAACAGGTTAGCACTATTACTCATGTTGCTAAAGCCACTCTGATTATTCTGCTTAGGACAGCTAAAAACCAGGATTTTTCTCACCTATATAACATTGAAAAAGAGATTTCCTCAGAAGAAGAAAGAGAATTATTTCTCCTTTTTCCTGTCAAAATTTAAAATAGCTGGAGAAAAATTGTAAAAGTAACACTTTTTATATCTTCTATGAAATTTTAATATTCAAAACTATCATCAAATCTGGACTGTCATTTGGTGAATTTCAATACCTGTGATTAATTAGCTTTCAAGAAGACTCATCCAAGCCTATAATTATACACTTGCAAATTGAAAACAGGCATAGGAAAACCTGCAATTCAGATGTTCAAGTAAATACAAAGCATTTCCACGTTGATGAAAACCAACACAAATTCAGCTTAGAGAATATCAATAGGTAATTTACTCTCTTGATGATGTACAAATCTTAACAGACTTCATCAGGACAGCTCAGTAAATTGGATGATCTATAGGAAAGATCAGAACAGCAAAGTGATTACTCACGTGATAGGCTCATACTAGTAATGTTCCAAGATCCCCCAAATACATGTAATAATTAATATAAAATTTTTCTACTAACAAATTCTGATTTTTTTTAATTCAATAATCAGTGTAATACATTCAAATAATCTCATTTTGAAGAGAATCCTCATGGTAGCATAATGTGTCAGTTGCAATTTCCTAACAGCATGGGCTGAAAGCCCCTAAAAGAGTGAATTACAGTAATCAGCACTTGAGATGACAAAAGCATTAATCAGCATCTATGTATCTTTACTGCTGATCAAGGTCTCAGCTTGGCAATGATACAGACACTGTAAAAAGAAGCATTTGTAACCCAAGCAAATACTTACCAAATGGTAAATCTAAGAAGAGCAATATGACACTTTGTGATCAGATGTATCAAATAATGCTAAAAGCATTACAGAATGTAATAGCAAAAGGGAGAGACTAGAAAATAAAGAATTATTTTAAATATTCTGCAACGTAATTTGTGCTCTGTGAAGCATACCATTAGGACTGGTATTTCTCCAAATAGATTAAACTTCAATAAATGAGAACATAATTAAGAATAAATGGAATAACTTCTAAATGACTTAAACACTTGGTCACAAAAAATGGATTATTGTTGTTGGCAGACTTCTCCGTTCTTCTAATTAAAGTCAACCATTTAAAACACTTTCTTCCTATTAATCTGACACATTTGATGAAGGAGCTATAAAATTTAACACCCTCTAATGAAACTACTTCAACCTTGTACTTCTTTTCAGTAAATGGTGACATTCTGTTCCCCAAGGAAAACCAAACAGCCCATGGATTTCTCAGCGGCTGAAGCCATGAGCAGTGTTTGACAACTGAAAACGCAGATAAACCACTTGCTGCCTTTCAGTGTCTTCACTGAGAGTGAAGATTACCTTTGCTGAAGACATTAAGAATGTTGCCTATTCTCTAGGAGAGGGTCCTTCCTGATCAAACTGAGCAATACTTATGAAAATGTGACCATTAGTCTCTATTGATCACCGTAAATAATTCAGAATATAAAATTCATAATTGGAATGAAAGTTGCAAGACAGGAGCAGGGCTTCCATAAAGACAGCATTCACGCTCCTATCAGAGGTGTGATCTGGGAAGTGTCTATAGCACGCCTAATACACAGTAAACTTGCCAAAGCAAAAGAGCCATAACCATTTTTATCCAAAAAATGCAGTTTGAGTGGGAAAAGACTCATATTGCCTCACAGTTGGAGGTATCAGCAAGAAGTGGATGGGTTCAGAGGCTTCTGCAGCCTGAGAAAATACAAACATATTCCCGTCTTCCAGGAACAAGGCTCTTGCCCTCAGAGCATGGATTTTTTGTGGCATTGGAGGGAATTATGCAAAGGACATACTCCATCCCTTTTGCTCCAGCTGTACAGTAAGGAGTGCAAGATTGATGTGGATTGGAAAGAGCAGAGGGGAAGAAGAGAGTGAACAAGCAAGCATAATTCCTTGCCTGAGCAATTAAGACATTTAAGTGGATTAGAAGATGTGGATTTCTCTTCCATGAAGGTTCATGTATGTGGAAATAAATGGTTACCAGCTGAAAGAGAGAAAGAGCCTGGAATCCAGGACCAAACCCAAACAGACAGTTCCTGCAGTGTTAACTCACCTGCAAATCTCAGCCACCCTTGCCACTTCTCTCCCCGACCCCTGGATTTTGCACTCTCAGCTACGCAGTAACACTGCTTCAAGAAGAGAGAAGGTGTATGGCACATGCAGCCTGCGACCTGGAGGTTACTGGTAGTCTCTTGGGAAGATGGAGATGTGACTTTGAACCTCCTCAGCCTGAGGAGACCACTGATGTGAAATAAAGTCCCCCACTCTTAGGCAAGTGTCTTAACAACAAAAGGTGACATAAAATGGCACCAACAACACGCCTGACTGCATTTTAAAATAAGCGACTGGTACAACTTTTAGTCCTGGAAAGGATGAAAAAGATGCTTATGTCCAGGTAAGGACTGTGTGTATCTCCACCTCCAGCTCCGAGGACACAGGCTGGAAGGGACCTCAGGAAATCTCTAGCTCAGCCTCCTGCACAAAGCAGGGTCAGGCCTGAAGTCAGACCACATTGGCCAAGGCTTTATTCACTCAGGTCTTGAAGACCTCCGAGGATGGCGACTGCACAGCCTCTCCAGGCAACGCGTTCCCCTGCCCGGCTGTCCCTGCCGCCGGGGCACAGGGCTGGTCCGTGCCCAGCCGCCCACCGCGGCCCTGGGGGTATCGGGTTCTGCGACCTTCACAATGGCAGGAAACCAAAAGCATTTCTCTCTCCTGTCGATAAATACAACAGCGGCACCCGCGGCCTTCGTTCCTACAAAAGCATTGACAACGTGACTAATGGGTTAGTTGTAGAATCATGCTTTAAGAGGGAAAGACAAGGGAAATCCCAGGTCCTTCCTAAAAATCTGGGAGAAAACGCTGTCCTAAAGAATTTAATATACTAGGCAACATGGTGTCTTTGGGGACCACAGAATCACTGAGGCGTGTGACTTAGCCACCTGGAACTGGACAATGGTAAGGCCCTTCTGAATTTGGTATTAACTGCCTTTTTGTTTAAAGCTTCTGCGCACTGCCTCATACACTTAGGTCAGACTTCTAAAGACACCGAAGTAATTCTTTATGGACACTTCTAATATAGCTTCCACTGTGGTGAGAGTAAAAATGTACCACATAAAGATGCACTACTGGGAAATCCCACAAAGAGCTCTAGATAAAATCCTCTGTTAAAATTGATTAACTACCCAAGCCTCTGCTTTTCCTACTGTAAATTATGCACCAACTAATGTTTGTTCCTACTACAGAGTGGCATTAATATGACAAGAAACAAGATTACAAACACTGTAAAAAACACACACAAAACACCTGATTAGCCCCCCTTACTGAAAAAGGAATCCAACATATAATCGATTAGTTTTACTAATTTTAGCTATTCCTAGATCTTGCAAGAGGCTTTACATCAGTGTAACTCCTATTCCTATTCCAGAACATCATCTGAGGATCTGAACAAACTCTTGCCTTATAATTTTAATCATCACAGCTGTCATTTCTAAATCCAGTACAGGAAGAAGTTGCCACTTCGCTAGAACATGATCTCATTTGCTGTGCCATCAACATGGGAACTTTCTTTTGCTGACTTGGCAGAAATAAATCCTAGATTTTGAAAACATATTTAGGATTCATTTTTACTAAGAGAACAGAATTTAACAGAGGGGCCTGCATCTGGCCACAGAACTGCCTATTTTAATTTTAAATATCTTCCCCAGTGTGTACTTTACAAGAAATCTTCCTCAATGTATTTAAATGAATAAAATAGGACAGACTTCTTTCAACATACTATTTTGTTTCCATGCAAAAGAAGAATTGGATACTGAACGAAATATTATGTTAAATGACATGCAGTATATGGAATTATATGTATGCAGTAGTTTCCCAGCTCATCAAGCAAAGGAATGGCGTTAGATGGGACTTTTTCCTTCAAAATATTCTTCTAGGTCATTTTCTGAAAATACATTTCTATGAGGAGAATTTAGTGCATATAGCTTCACAAATTTCAGGAAAAAATGCAAACAAGTAATAAACAAAGTGCTGACATTACCAACAAGTTTTTCTCATTTCACTAACAAGGATCCAGACTTGGAACAACAGTATAAAAGAGCTGATATTAGTAATTTCTCAAATGAAATTGTGCTGCAAGGTAATTCTGACAGCTTTCAACCACAGATAGCTCACACTAATGAAGATGGATGCTATATTAGCAGAGAGATGGTGGGAAGTTAAAACACTGCACATCAAGGGAGCTGGATCCTACTCTTGTATGACTTTGGACTCATTTTGAGAGACAGTTTAATTTTGGTTTTTTTTCCTGAAGCACTGGAGTCTACCCCCAGGTAAAAGCAAGACAGAGAGGATCCAGGAGCATGGATGCTACCGCCTCACTGCAAGTTCAAATGACTCTCAGATTTCACATCAGAAACAGTTTGAACTTTTCCTCCAGAAGAATCAGCTGGGGTCACTGGACTTTTGACAATGTGATTGACTCTTGGGATCATCCAGGACTTGTAGCTAGCTAAATCCTTGTCATCTCAGAGACAAAGGACATGGACAACTCCCTTAATCTCTTTTATTTTCTTTACTGTGACATTGTAGTTGTCTCTTTCTGGCCTTTCACTACTTTAGTCTTGACTTAGCACTTGTCACAGAGCAGTAGGAATCACATTGTAGTCGATGATATGTGACTATCTGTGCAGCAGATGTTCTGCAAACATGAGATCCTATGAGGCAGCTGTTCTGTGAACCTCTGAACAAGACATCTGTTGTAATAATTGTAATAATCCTCAGTAATTCCAAGGGATTATACTCAATGACAGAGTTGGTCTATACCTGCCCTATCTCACCTCTGTGTAACAAATTCCTTCTTTGCAACAGATAAATATTTTTTTCCCACTCTTAAGAATGACTTCTAGCCAATCCATTAGTTGGAAAGTATTCTGAAGTCCTCAGGTCCCAGAAGGCAACAATCAGAGCAGTGAGTTACTCTAAATTCTAGAAAGTGCATACAAAGCCTTTGAAAACCAGGTCATCATCCTATAAGCTCCCCCTTGCTCCCCCATATGCAGAACACAGCCCCCACCAGCTGGTGATGGAGGACGAGATGACTTCTTGAAAGCAAAGAGCAACATCCATAGGCTTTAAGTCTCCTCCTATTTCCCACAAGCCCCAGCACATCAGTTCCAGACAGTGGATCTGCAGCTTGCCTTACCACACACAGCAACAGCAGATACCAGAAAGACCTTAGAAGAGGCAAACACAGGAATCCTGAAGCCTCAGAATTGCTTCCCCGAAGCAGCCAGCACTAGCTATAGCTAAGTACATAAGAAATACATTAGTGTTTTCTGTCAGAAAGGAGTTTTGTTGAGTTGGTGGTTTGAGATTCTTTTTGTGGGGTGGTTTTTTTTTTCCTTTACAAGACATCCTTGCCTGTTACAGAGGAGCTGAATGAGCAACACTTAGGAAACAACCATCACATTCAAAGCAAACAAGATTTTTTTCGATTTAGTCCCATTTTGTGTACTGGCACCAAGTTGGAAAAGAACCTGCTTTCCACAAGGGAAAACAGAGCAGCAGTAGGTCCCTGTCACAGCAGCACAGTCCAAGCTTCCCTTGACTGTTCTTCTTGTGCTGATGGCCAAAAATCCAGATACAATGTAAGAGGGAGGGAAAAGACAACCGCTCAATATAAGCTGTTGAGTGAGAAAAATGCTCTTACCATTACCAAAAGAAGTATCTACTCTAAGAATGTCTGTCCACCCCCAGTGTCACTTATTACATCTACTAGGAAAGAGCTACTGTTAGCAGCAGCATGCTCTGTAATCTGAAAAGGTTCAGACCTCTTTCAAAGAGCAGCATCAGTTCCCACAACGCTAACCCTCCTCTCTTTGCCATGATATTTTGTTCAAACTGCTTTGCCAGGGTCTCAGCACCAGGAAACAGGCCTCAAGCAAACCAGGACTGTCTTTCCCAGGTTTTGAAGGGAAGGATGAAGGGGCTAAGTCACCTTTACCAATGTTAGGGAAAAAAAGAAACAATGTTACTGACTTGTCTGAAAAAATAACAGGATGGAAAAACTCTGCAATGACCTAATTCTAGCTGTTACTATAGAATGACTTCAACTCAGAGGACTCAGCTAGTGTTACCATGCAGAAAAGACATCAAAGAGAAGGCTGAAATCTCAGAATACTGATGCTGACATTTTAGTACTTAAGAGGCAAAGTGATTGATATATGGCCCAAGACTGTCAAAACCTAAATTCTGCAAAGACAAGAAGACAAAGGGGGGATTAGTTTTGTTAAAAAATTAATTAGCTTGGGAGCACCAGCCACAGAAAGAAACAAATGAGAATGCACTCTTGCCCTGCCCACTATTAAGCTAGCCACCTTCAGGTGTTTGTTGTCAAACCTATTTTTAGACTGAATGGTCAGAATACTTGTCTGCTTCCACTGGGTGGCCAAGAGAGGGACAGGACACCCCATGAGGATGGAATGGCTGCATGCAGTGGGACTCCAGTCACCAGCAATGCTTCAGGGAGAAAAAATAATTCTACAAGGGGACAGTTGCTCTCATCACTGCACAAGAAACTTTTCCTCAAGAATTACTTTGCTGTACTCTGAAGTCTGGAAAATATATGCTGATTTCAGATAACCCTTCAGTTCTCTGGGACTGATCCTGACAAAACCTTTTGAAACTGATCAGTTCTCTAAAAAGAATATAACCTTGTTGGACTACTATACTTATCTGACTACAAGTCAATGCCATTACTTCTGCTTAGACATTTACAGGCAACATATTCTTTTCCTCTGCTCTTAGTACTTTTATTTAACATTATTCCTGAAGAAGCATACTGACACTTTAAGGCTCACATATTCAGCATTTGATTGACAATGTAGTATTCCACTTCCCATGCTTCCACCAGGAAAGAAACTCACACACTTACGTAGTGCAGCATGATCTCCCCTTCAGCAGCCTGCAGATGCACATATAGCTTCTTTGCAGATACTACTGAACAGTCACATTTTGCAAGTCATATCAAAAAGCCAGAGGTCATGATACTGAGCTACTATTCCCAGTAGTTCTGTTTTTTAGTAGAACCTCTTGCTCAAAGAAATTTAGCACCATTACTGCTGTCCTTATCGTGATCCAACAGAGTATTGTCTCATGCAGCAAAGAAGGAATAGCTCTGGAGGTCAGAGAATGCTGAAACCAGTAAAACCAGGCCTTATTATTCAAGGTGTTAAACAAACCCGCAGCAAATGACAGAGACTGTGCCTTGTAAGAAATAAGCCATACAATCATGAGACGCACAGATAAAAATATAAAACCATCTTCTTTCTCTCACTAGTTTAATTAATCTGCAACTTTGGAACTGTAGACCAGCCACGAGAAAACTCACAAACAATAGAGTGATTCAGGTTTATTTCATTTATAGAGGTTATGGGGTCATGAATTCTTTGGACATGGAATATTTTTATATGAATGTAGTTAGCAAAATTGTCTAACCAGTATTCAAAAGGTTAAAAAGAAGCAAGCCAATAAATACCAGAAAGCCACAGTACTTTGGTAAACATGATATTGTAATCAACACATTGATAAACAGCAGCTGACCACAAATTCAGTTTGCCTTACTTTGATATGCAATTGCTATTAATCATTATTGTTACTGTGTGTTCCCTGGGGCAAAAAAGCTTGGAAGTTCCTTATCTTAGGACCACAAGGTGTGTCACAGACAATTTTTTTTTCCTTTCTTTATTCTCAAACAGGTTACCACTTTGTGTTTGAGATGTGATAATCGTGTTCTGTAAGGCTCCATTCCTTCACTGGGCAGCATGCAGAAGTCCATGTTTCCCATGAAGCCCATCAAAATTAATAGGCATTTTGCCTTCACAGAATGATTTGCAAAAGGAATGCTTAACATTTACCATAATTCCCTTTTGGCTATCTTTATATTTTCTGAAGGTATCCTTCTCCTGTGTACTGACAAGCAATGAGAAAAACTATGCTTTGAAAAAACAAGCTGAGTGGAATTAGGAGGAGTAAATAGTGTGCTCACTGGGAAGTAATTAAAAGCCATGAAGCAGGAAGAAGGCTAGAGGTGCCTAAAAGGCATTATAATTAAAACCTAATGCATGTTAACTGTGAGTGAAGCATTGAAGTCATTGACATTAATGACATAACTCCCACTGAATTCAATAGGGACAGGATTTTACTCTGTAAGTGCTCAACAAGAAGGCCAGCTCAGCTTCAGAGAGATTGATTGGAGGTTTGAGGATAAAAAGAAACCTTGCTGAAAATGGGAACTGGTGATTTATATAGACAATGATAGGCACGGTTGTGAAATATCCACGAGAGAAATGAAAAGAGAGAATGAAAACCAAATAAGTTAATCCTTGAGAAAGGGGAAGAAGAAATTATTTTTAAAATATGACTAGGGAAAAAAAACAAAGACCATTACAAAGGAGATAGAATCAAGACAAATCCTGAACATGGAACAACTTTATCCCAACTAATAACTAGAAAGAAAGTGATGAAGCAGTTAAAAAGCAGTGATAACTTTGTAGAGCATAGCTATTGATAAAAAGCATATTGGGAATACTTGGAAAATCTGAATTGATTCAGATAGCACATAGTCTATTTAACTATGAAACAGAAATGAATTAAGAAAGAAAAAGAATCTGCCATTCAGTATATCTCATCTCCAGAGCCCAGTTCAGTAATGGAACCATTCTTTAGAAACAGTCAACCCAGTTCTAGTCGTTTTAACACCATGTTGTCAAAAATTGACAAGGTAATTTAAGGTTGTCTAGCTGCATTTAATGCATTTAATTACATAAAATCCCATAAATTTAAAATCATATTGGGTATCACCATTATCCTATAACAAATATACCACCAGAAGTCCTACTTGTACAGGGAGTCTAGCAGGCTAACAAATTTTGAATGGGAAACTTAGAGTTTAATTTGACAAAATGAATGAAATTTCATACTAGATACACTGCACGTGAATAGCAAAAAAACATGCAGAAGAGTAGGTGCAGAAGATTACATAAGTACTTGGAGTTCAACTGTTGTGAGAAGGGAATTCTGTTAATTTGGCTGGCATATCCAAAAAACATCAAGAGTCAGCAAGCAATGGACAGAAAGGAAATATTGGCAGCTTATCAGCCCATTGAGTAATGATACTCTCCATGTCTGCAGAACACTTGCAAAGTCACTCCTTACCAGACCAACAAATCTTCCCAGCAGGATAATCTTAACATTGAGTACTAATTCATGAAAAATTACGAGGTGGAATTGTAAGCATGTAACTTGTGGAAGAGATATGAGAAGCCCTGAAAAAATTGTGTACTTTTAACAATACCAGCAGACAACCTCCTAAAACAACATGCAACCTTTCATTATCTGATCCTGCAAGTCAGCAAGTAAAAATATGCACTTAATTACTTATTTAATTTGTCTGTGTGAGATAAAAAAAGGACACGGAGCCAACTGAGCGAGCTTGAGAGCCCTGCATACTTCAGCAGTGACTCCAGAGAGTCCTACTTGGAGCTTTCAGCTCTGATGAGACTTCAATGTCACCAGAGAAAGGGCGGAGGACAGAGCTTCTGAAGCATCACGAGCTCTGTCTCCGCACCTTTTACTCAGTCAGGCTGCCTAAGAAGTAGTGGGTCTTATGCAGACTATCCCAGACATACTTCACATACAACTATACCTACTCTTAATGGGCTGGCTACCCTAGGGCTCTGAGCAAAGACACTTCCAACTGCTCTCACCTGCAGAGTATCCTCATGAGACACTGCTGGTATTTCTGCACTGCAATGCAAAGGCTTAGTAAGAAAATATTCCCCTCAGACACGAGTCCTAGTCCCTCCCCAGCCTACACAGTTTGTTCCTACAGCCATACAAACACTCCCTGGAGACCTGATGCATATTCTCACGCACGTTCTGCAGGGAGCTCTGTTTTTCTCTCTTCTCAACAACCACGCACAGTATACAAAGTGCAAATAGGGCAGCCTTAAACTTCCAGAAAGCACACATTACTTATTTATTCTTAACTGTAGTTCCACAAAGATGTAAGAAAAAGACAACCCAACCAGCAATTGTCCTATTTACTTTGTCCTACATCTTGTACCCACTGATTCATATTTAAATTTCCAGTCATTTTTAGCACAGAACAGTTATTTTTATGTACCAGGTCAGGTCATTCTAGACATACGGTTGATACTCTTATCTGCAAATTTGGGGAAGAAAAGGTCTCTTCAAACACCATGAAGAGCTGAGAAAATGTTGACAAGACTTAAATTATTAACAAGAAAATCAACCTTAATAATTTTGCACTTCCACTACTACTGGAGAGATAATGAGCTTCTTTTAAGTAAGAATTCACTTGTTTCTGTTCCTCTACAGAAGTGATATTCAAAGTTAAGACTAGAATCCCACTTACTTCTCTCTTGTTTTGCTCGTGAGTTGCATCAGGTACGGTGTGTAACATTGTGCACTATTTTTAGAGCTGTGAAAATCAGACATAAATCATTCCTGTTTCACAAGTCACCTTTAAGGAAGTATTTAAGGTTTTTTTACTCTACCGTGACTACATAATTGAAAAGTAAGTACTAAAAATGTTTAAACATGAGATTCAATGGCTTAAAATGAATACTGCCACAGTAAAAATAGATTCCTTGAGAGAATTAACTAATCATTAATAACTTGAATTGACAAAGGCAGCACTAATCAAGTTCTGGCTTCATAATAATTCTTATAAAAATGGGTGGAAGGGGAGAGCAAGCTAATGAAGTGAGAATAATTTCTGCAAAAATAGTACTGAATCTACAGCACATTAACTCATTACAGAATTATACTTTTATTTCCGTATTTCCTTTGCACGTCAAGAAAAATGTAGGCCACTTAGGACAGGCTGAACAGGGAAAAGATAATGCTTTTTATTGCTGGCAGCACCTACATCATGTGAGAAAATACCAGAAAAAGAGATCAGTTTTATGTTAGAAAAGAGGATCAAGCATCTGAAAGGTGCTGACCAGAAAGAATGATCCAGCTATAGAAGTAAATGTACAAATTATGCTGAATACAATTTCTTTGAAAAACTGTATTATTAACTTGAGTGCCCAGCTAGCAGGACTGTCATGCCACACTAAATTACAGACTAACCTGAAAAAAACACGTTTCTATCCGGAAAAAGCGTGATACTTGAATCTGACCCTCAAAGTTGACAACAATGTCTGAGGACTACAGTGAGGACAGAATCAACCTCCGTATACAGAATTTCCCAGGCTGAAATGTGTGTGCACTGTAAAGCACATACACATTAAGCCTTTGGTTTGGCTTCAGAGAGGGATCAGAACCATTGTACATGCATAAACCACATGGATGGTACAGGCTCAGAAGACCTTCCAGAAGTGTCAAACTTAAAATGCATGGCTCTACAACACAGCACACCTTCAGAGGTTCCAAATAAGATCATTTCTATGTTCAAAGTCCCAGACGAGACTACTATGAAATACTGATGTGCAGCAGCTGGAGCAGGGGCATCTGGGCTAGGGTTGTCAGGTGTCCCTAAATCCCAGACACATTTATAAAGTGTTCAAAATGTGCCAAGATTTCTAGAGAATACAGCCGAGAAAATCCAGACATATGCATGCCCTAACCCTCCATGAGAACACGTCTGAACAAACGTCCCAAACATCCACAACTCCCAGTGGTTTTTTCCGAGGTGATAATGCATAAAATACTGTTACCTATGTACTACACATGTACACACTGAGAGTTCAAATCACTTCATGAACCTCCTAGCCAGCTTCAATTTAAAGGGTTCACCTAAAAACTTCACTTAGCCTCTGCAGCTGCTTCAATCAGTGAGAGTCTTTGGCTGGCTCTGAGCTCTGGTCAGGTGAGAAAGCAAGGAAAAGGAGTTTGTAAAAGCTTCTTAAGTCTTTACTTTTGTGTGAGTAAAGGCAGCTGCATCTATATTCCTTGAAATAAATCTTATTTGACACAGTTATTCTGTCTGACTCTCTGCAAGGCAGTCTTTTTTTGCCAGGAATAAAAGCTGTAATCATTATAAAACTGTGAGAAAAATCAATGTCATATAAAAGGAATGGTTATTTTATATGTGCACACAAACACTGCACACAGACGTACTATGAGACCTGATCCTCTGATCATGCAAATGAGTAAAAAAATTAGTTACACTTGCTAAGGATGCCTTCTAACACTACTGCTAGATATTTTCTGGAGGTGGGGCTGAGAGAAAGCACCAACACAAGTTAAATCAGAACTTGCTATTTTTTCTTCTCAACATCGTGTCTGATAATTCAAGTTATGTGAGCCTAAAGCTAATTTAAAAGATCACGGTAATGCCAGTTTTGCTAATGGCCTTCCTTTCAGACTTCTACAGATCAGGATGTTTCCTCTCAATTTTCTATTTGTAATTCTGCCTTGCACAAGACTGATTTTAATTTGAAGTTACTTTCTCTTTGTATTTTTTTAAAAATAATATATTTTCCTCTTCTAAGCAAATCATACCTTCCTCCAATGGTATAATATATGTAGATTTTCTTACTAAAATACCAAGCCCTTCTACTTTCAATGTTTTTCATTTTTCTCACTAAATTCCTCTTTGAGTATGTATTACCTTCTGTTACAGCATTTCTCTGCAGAGAATCTGAAATAAACATCTAAAAAATGCCATAATTTCCAAGTGTCTTGAGAAACAAAGCATGTCTACACTATGCAGTCCTACTTTAGACCGAAAATACTTGAGACTCTCAGATTTCTACTTAGTACATTACGTATCAAAATCTCTGGTTGCATTTGACATTACAGATTTGACTTAATTATGTACAAACATCACCCCGTGTTTGAAGATTCTCCAGTCAGACAGTTCTGGCTGCTTTATGCATTTCCTCTGTATTATTTCAAGCACTATGTAAGCTTTGACAAGGAAAGCTCTCTGTGGCAGTACGACTTGCCTTAATTCTTAAGCATCCTCCTTTTACCCAGCCTGCATTTGTACACCAGCAGAGGGGCTGCGCTCCATAAGAAATCATTTCTGCAACTGCTACCTCACAGAAACTCCCTGCCTGGCCTCATGTGATCGGTGAGAAGGAACCGCACATCACTGCTTGGTGGCCACAGGATGCCACGTTAAACATTTTGCTCTGCCTCCCTCCCCAGCGGTCCCTGATGCTGCCTCGGGGCCAGGCTGTCGAGGGGGGGGTATGCCACAGCACATACCCGAGCAACACGCCAAGCACCCTAATGGCTGCGTGGGTTTTTCTCTAGCTGCCTTCAGGAACAAACATCAATCAACTAGCAAAGACCATATCTAAAAAAAATATATATAATAAATGAGCAAGGCACTGGTAGTTGTAATGTTTTTCTCTCTTAACTGACACATCTGTTCTGTACATTGCCAAACAAAGGGAGTTCTGACTAAATATTTGTCTCCCACTCTCTCCCTCTATGAAAAATTAACATGCACAGGATCACTCAGATGAAGAACGGCATGAAAGGGTCTAACAATGCAAGAGTAGTATGAAGAGACAAAACATTCATTAAGGATTAAAAAAAGAAGGGTGTCTTTACACACTGCCAGACAGCTTTTATTTAAACAGGCTATTGCATCCTGCCCCCACTATATACAGCCACATGAGGTTGACACTAGAATAAATCTCAACTCTATAAAAATTTACTGACAACACAGACTGCAAGAGAAGAGCTTGTTTACCCTCATCCTCCAGCTCTTCCCTTCCTGCAAAATTCGCCAGTTTAGTGCTGCATAAATCTGTTTCACATTTCCCAGGACTTCTCCATCCAGCTAACTTCTTTGGAGACACAGAGACCACTAGCACATCAAGGAAAGCTGGGCAATCCCCTCATTGCTGGGGTAGAGGATCCCCCCCCCCCCGCCAAGACACCTAGAAAAGCAGAGGAGATAGAGGGACAGGAGCAAATTGATACTACGCAGCTATACCATTTTGATTTTCCAAAATGGAGGCTGGTGGGAAAGGGGGGCAGGTCCATGGAGAACGGGCTGGAGCGGTGCCGTGCTGTGCGGCAGGGACTGCAAGGGGGGGAAGACCATCTCGCCCCGGCTCAACCCCCCCAGGCACCAGGCACCAGGGGAATCCCACCGGTTTTTCCAACTCCCACAACCCAGAAGCTCTCACGCTGATTCAACTACGGCCACAACCAGTGCTCCTCTGGACTTCTGTTCACACTGAGGGGGTAATTTTTCAGTCAAGCAACTAACTCAGTACCCATCTCATGCCTGAAAGTTTCAGATTCCAGCCTAAACTACCCAAAGCCACTCTGCTGTCTGCCTTCCTCCTTCTGTTGCACGAGGAACATTTTCTGTGATAAAGACTAGTGAAGCCCTAGGAAAGGCGGCCAACCCAAATACTGCGAGTGTTGATGAACAAACAGGCTGCACAAATGTGGCCCGGGATGCTTTAGGTTCAGTTAACCCTGTCTTGGGCCAGGACAGACTATGTGACTCTTAAGAGTCCTTGAGAAAACCTTCCTTTCTGATTCTGTTGTTTGTTAAACAGCTATCAACCACCTTTTCCCCTTTGCTCTCCACCATGTACCACAGTATCTTCAAATCTAGTTTAAAAATAAAGGTTAAGTCCTGCGAGTGCGAGAAAGAGTTGGAGCAGGTGTCTTTTCACGACAAAGTAAAATCACAAATGAGACAGGTTTGGTTCAACAAGCTGAACAGATCCAGTGGAAAACATGCCATATGTTGACACAAGCCAAAACAATGAATTCATCACAGACTTGGTAGCATGTCCACCTCCACAGTCCCTGCAGTCCTGTCCGTGTGGTCCTGTGACACCAGAGTGCAACAGACAGGAGATTGAACCGGGCAGTGGAGCAATAAGCAGGATGGACAATGTCTATCCAATGCCTAGCACAAACTGGCAACATGGGAAAAAACTAACGTGGCCTTGGGCACTGTCCACACTCTGCTCATCCCTGCCACTGAGGACTGATGGAAACAGCTCTCCCCAAGAGGCGATCTGGCAGATGATCTAAAGTGAATGACGAGGTGCGTGGTGGGGCAAGATAAACGTGGAGAAGGGGCCCAAACAGTGACAGGCCTTCCACGTGATGGTCGTGCTGGAGGCGTGAGGCTCCCTTTGCGGGCAGCCCCCCTCAGTGCCCTTGCCATCTCCCCAGGAAGGGATGGGAAGAAAGCAGGCGCCCTAGATGTCCCTTCCACGTGTCTCCCTAGAAAAAGATGTTCTAGGCCACCCCAAAAATACCAGCATTGTGTCTTTCCACACCACTGGCTTGATGGTTTGATCACTGCTCTGACTGTTCTGACAGGGTGAAAAAGAGGCCATGAAAAAAATGTCAGCTACATTTTATCTGGAGAATCATTTGACAAAAGTTTGATGGAACAGTGTGAAGCTTTCCCTGGTGTGGGACTAGGACATCCACCGAACTGGAAGGAGGCCAAAGGGCAGAAATCAGAAGGGCTGTAAAAGATGCAAGTGGAAATACCTTTCAGCAAGAGACCTTTCACAGTTTATACCCATAATTGTTCTCAGGTGTTTAAGATACCTTCCCAGAAACTAAGGATAATCATTGTCTTGCCCTCAATGTTGGACATGTCATTCAGCAAACTTTTTTAACGCCTTGTGTTAAGAAAGAGAACATTTCCAAGCAGTGAGAAATTAACCTGGGGTTTTTTGTAATTCTGTTTAGCATGGCTCTCGCAGTAAGAGCTGTATCCACAAAACAAGCATTAGAGAACATAAGCAAGCATTGGTATCTCCTCAGAAAATCAGAGGTGTTTAGAATCATAGACTCATTTAGGTTGGAAAAGACCTTTAAGATCATCAAGTCCAACCGTCAACCATGCCCCGACCCTAGCTCCCTACCCTATTAGCTTCTGCCTCCCATCCCGCTATATCACACCCAAAATCTCACTGTTTGGCAGAAGAGATTTTGCCTGACGAGGACCGGTGCCAAGGCTGATGGAGCCGAAGACCCCTTCCCCGGCACAGGCCAGGTGTCCCCGCAAGCAGGAGGGCTGCAGGGCACCGCACAGGGACAGCAGCACCGTCCCGGTGAGGATTTTGCAAGGACTGGAGAGCCCAGTGCCCCACGCCCGGAGCAGCCACAGCATGTCTCTGCCGGGAAACTAAACCGGCTCCAAATGAGGCATCAGGAGGACCTCCAGGCAAATGTTCAGCTTTTTAACCAAGTCCATTCACTCCACAGTATTCAAGAAACGTTAAGCACTTTTCAGCATTTTAGTCAGTTAGGAAGGGACTTACATGTTATGTAGAATTAGGACCAAAAAATTATACCTGACTGAGGTGTGCTTTTTACAACAAAGAACACGGATAGTCTAGTGGACAAAGTGCCTGGTTTTGTCCAGAAGGTTATATCAATTTTAAGATTTTGGTCCAATTTTGGACACAAACAGGTTAACAAAAATATAGCAAGAAGATGCTACAAAAGTCAGAGGTGTGTCCTTGAATGCCTTATTTTCTCCTCTCTTTTATTGTTTTGCCTTTTTCTCCTGTTCAAAGACCCGAAAAAACAGTGTTAAAGGGGAAGATTTCAAAGTCTGTAAGTGTTATTAGATGAGGAGCCACAACATATCATATGGAAACTGGAATTGAAGAGGAAAAGATTTCTATCATTTAAGACCCTGGTCTTGCCAAAAGCAAATGCAGATGAATGCAGACTGACAAGCCCTGGAACAAAGAACCAAACTGACAGACTATCACCTAAAAAAAAGATTCTGCAGCATAAAAAGACATTGGAAGTTATTACAGAAAAATCCTTTAAAGCCTTTAGCCAAGTATCTAGTTGTAGTAAAGAAAGCAAACAAGAAGTTAGGTAGTATTGCTAAAGGAATATAAATCAAAGCTGTTGATATTATCACTATAATAACACAGTAGCTAAACTTGCAGAGTGAATACATGGTGCACTTGAAGTGCACACACACTAGAGGAAAATACAACTTCCCTTTTGGCAGGTTGAGCAAAAGAGCTATGAAATACTAACAGCAAATACAAGGTTTGAATCAAACTAGAAGTCAGAAGCAATATCTGAGGTCCTTCTCTCAGTCAATCTGATTATTTAGATGAAGGATTGTTGAATCATTACTAATAGTTTTAATTTAAATTTTGGACATGCATAGCTTAGCATTGCCATCAGAGAGCAGTAGAACAGAAATCCAACACTGAGCATCTCCAACAACTCTGTGTAAGAGGGTCATAACTGCTTCTGCAGGACAGACTGGCTACAAGTGAGTTTTCCCATCCACAAAATAGTATCTTTTGTAATAAATTGCTGTCCTTCTTGATCACTTTCTCCAGCATTTGCCACCAAATATTTGAAAATAAGGAAAATATGCTTTCCTTTTCTTCAGTTACAATGTGCTCTCCAGCCTTAATTAATAAGGGTAGCCAGCAAGTCACTGAAATTCCTGAAATTTCCCTTAATGCCCTTGTTAAACTCCCTACAGGTCACTGAAGATCTAATTCATAATTACCAGGACTGCATATGCCTGGGATATAGCTCTTAAAAATAATATTGAGGACGTACACATTACACTACTGTCTAGTTTAATATCGTTTAGCGTAAAAGCACTGCACTTCCCTGCAGATTAAGAAATCCTGTGCTAAATGTTCTTAGATCATGTTTTTTATAGGTTTCACACTTACCATGTACAACTACGTTTGTCTAACTTAGTTTAGAAGGGGAAAAGAATGAAAGAAAATCTTTCTGGGTGGGTTTTGTTTTGTCTGGGTTTTTTTGCAATAGACTTAAAACAACTGTATTCCTGAAAGTCTTTCGGCAGAACTGAATTGTACCATTATATTAACCACAAGTACAATCACTCACTATGTTAGTTGCTGTTGTGGTTAGAATTTACCTATTACTGTTTCTTGTCAGAGACACAAAGTTAAAAGATAAAAGAAATGTCAATCCAAAAATCCCTCATTTAAAGAACAAACACATATTCATAAATAGCTACAGACTTTGATCAGGCATTCCTCCCCAACTATAATCTACCTCTGATATCAACAGTAGGAGAAAATCTCAAATAGTAGATTCCCTCACTGAAAATGAAGCTGCTTCACCAGTTTCCAAGGGTTCGTGCCAGAAAACTGTTAAAGAAAACACACACCAGCTAACCTCAGAAGCTGGTAAGACACAGTAGAAAGGCAGATTTCACTTTTGCTCTCAAATGTTTATAAACAGCATCAAGAAGTTAACTGAAACAAGAAGCAAAATAAAATCCAGGGAAAAAGAAGCAGCACTACCCAATCAATGGAAAACTATACAAGGAAGAAAATGCAAGAAGAAACTGATATAGGAAATTAGTATGATGACATTTTACAATCCCAGTAGCCTTCACGTTCTTTTAAAATGTTCTTGATGACTTTTTATATGAAATATATTTCTCTGTTACAGGTTGGCTGGCAACATAGCATAACACAGCATTTCTGTTTGAGACTTTGCTATCTGCAGGTCATGTTAGCTTAGTAATTATTCTGAGTTTGATACCAAATTTCCTCTGCCAGGTCTTCCATTGGCATAAGAACTAGAATGGTTCATACTTGCTGGGAACCCGGTCCCTTAAGTCATGTTTTACTTCGCTTGTATCACATGAGGTGATTATGTCTCTCAGAGCGTCCTGGAGGCCCTTCTCAAGATCAGACCCGGCTGCCGTGCAGAGGGGAAGCCTGCCATGTCCCATCAGCGTAGCTGGCACGACACGGACAAGCGCCAGAGGCTCGCCTGCCTGACCCGCCGGCAGATGCTCGCTGCAGACAGGAGGGAGCCTCCACAGCAGCACCGCATGCCAGAGGGGCAGACCAGCTGTACGCGGCTAACCGCTGCTCCCGAGCCCGCTGCCACCCACCCAGGGAGGCTCTCTGGAAAGCCAGGCTTTAGCTTCACATAGGTTGTAAACACACTACACCTTCAGGTCTAATAAAATCAAAGAGCATCACTGAGAAACAAGCATCACTGAGAAACAAGCATCAAAAGCTCTACCTTCTCCTTAGGACACTGCAAGCTCTGTACAAGTGTCACCTTCTCCTTAGGACACTGCGAGCTCTGTGCATGTGTCACCTTCTCCTTAGGACACTGCGAGCTCTGTGCATGTGTCTCCCCTAAGATTAGTGTGAACCGCTGGTGGCTGGGAAGGACCCTGGGAGGGCTCAGCGTGACTGAAAAATATTCAGTTGGCTGCCACTTTTCTGTACTGAAAGCTATTTCTAAATACATGAACTAATATGAACCCTTGGGCAGGTACCTTATTTTGTTGTGGATTCATACAATTCCCAGGAAAACAGGGGCTGGTCTATGACTGCAGCAGCATAGCACGACCACAGCAACAACACGGGGACAACACAAACATCAGTCACAGCACTGACATCCCGCAATACATCTGCCTGTGACTCAAGCAGGAAATCAGCAGATTTCCAAACAAAGCCTGGCATGAAAAAGCAATTTAAACTCCAAATCAGCTGAAGTATAAAATGCTTTCTCCCAATATTTTAAAGAAAACAAAGCTGTAAGGCAGTGGCAAAGTTGTTATAAAAAACCACAAAATGTTCCTCCATTTTTTATGTAGTTTTTCAAATGAAGGCAGCAGTCTGTTTTGCTGTGTTCAGAACTGCTTCCTTATCCCAAGCTAAGTGAATAATGCCTTTCACGCAACAGCGAGATAAAACAGTTCATGCAGACTTCCTTGGTACTTCACAGAACAAAGCATCCTAAGAACCCAAACAATTAACAACTGGTAATTCTTGTTATCTGTCTCTTTAAGAAATGGGATGCATAATAATTTGGCCAAATGGTGGAATATGTCACACATTCCTCCTCCCTTGGATTTTTAAGAAGTTATAATTCACAGGCAGATGAGTAGCACATGAGTATCGCTGCCTCGCACAGGTTAAAAGTTGTGTTTTCTCATGTTCCTGCTCATACAGGTATCTTCCCTTCTCATACCTGTCCTGGAAATATATTCTTTGTCAAGCAGGTGTGTGTTTAATGAAAATCAAATCCTTACTGGACGACAATATGTAAAATATCGTGGAAAACAATGACAGCAATTGAAGACATTCCCCACTTTCCAGTGTTTTGTCAGCATACACACTGAGGTTACTCACTTGCAAAGACTTGCATTATTCAAACAAGCCTACAAGTTACAGGGAAAAAAAATCAGAAGTTATGGTTTAATTAACTGCTAAGCCTTATTCCTGGGGCCATCTGCACTTCGCTTAGAAGCAGCCATTGGTACCTTCCCACATGACTAACAGCCATTAAAGGTCCTCTTCCTTTCAGCATCCCCTCTCGCAAAGCAAATACTTAATCTCATATAACAATACCATCTAGTGGTAAAATATATTCATTACACTTAGAATCCTCAACATGTATTTCCTACAGGACCATCGGATACACACAGCAAGGGCAGAGCCGGCAGAAAACATCTTCTCAAGCTGCCTGAACACACACATCTCAGCCCAGCACCTGAACAAATTCATAATTCTTCATTTCATATGAACACATTCTTCTTTTAAGCAAATGAAACACTCCACATACATAGATCAGATGAGCTTGTACCCCTCCAAAGGATATTAATAGGATATTATTAGGATATTAATATACTGATGCCATAAACCATCACCTAAGGAGCAAAGACACAGAACCAGACTGGAAGTCATCGCAAAGCGCAGCGCTACCTGTTACGAGTGTGCTGACAACACATCTGGAACAACAGTGTGCCCACAGCTCCTGTATGCTATGTAATAATATAAGAAACACCATTTTCTCCTGTCCTGAACAGAGTAAATAGGTGCTTACTCTTCTCTACATAAAGACAGAAGTTGTATTCAGGTGGTATCCTGAACCAACCTCCTTTGCATGACTCCACTTACACATGATATCTAAAAAGAATGAAAACTGAACATAAAGGCAAATTGTTACATTTAGCTGCAATCCCTTTGGGAGAGTGTGAATGGTTTGAGACTGCAGAATAAAGGCTAGAGTGAGTCAGCAAGGCAGAAAGATGACAAATGGGAAACAGCAACAACTTGTTCTACAAAACAATAAATACTGGTTACATTGATGATGCAGAGCTAAAAAGCTATTTGACATGAAATAAAATTATTCAAAGTTAGAATCCTGTACTAATGAAATGGGACAATTTGCTCTACTTCAGTGGGCTTTGTGGGAACATTAGTACATTGTAAACAACATATTAACAGAGAGTACATATTTGTGAAGGACAAATTAAGTCAATACTCAAGCTGTAGGAACAATTTAGCACATAAAGCAAGTGCCATGTACAAGATCGGCTTGTCATCAGCTTGGTCTCTTGAATTTTTCTCTCTCAAAAAGAACTAGCTTTGCCCAAAAGCTGAAACAACCCTATACTCAGGAAAAAGAAAACATTAAACATGCACCCTACCAACTTACATAGAGACCCATTTGTGGCAATCTACAAAGTTCTGCTTATAGTGAAACAGGAGATTCCACAAAAACTCTATTGTTCGAAATATGTTCTTACAAAATCAAGCAAATTGCTTTCACAAAACATGACGGTCTAGAAGACTTCTTCAAATTTTCATTGGAGCTGTTGCTTTTCTGCAATATACATATTCATCCAAGAATCCTGAAAACTGTTTAAATGCTTGCCTTTCTCACACTCAAAACCCCTTAATTATCTAACTCAACAAGACTCAATAATGTAACAATCACCCTGTGAAAAACTGATGTTCTTCAGAACCTCCCTTAAGCAGCCACTTTACTTAATGAAAAGATCAGCAAAAGAAGAAAAATTTCCAAACATGAAACATTTATTAGTCAGTAATAAAAACTTCCTACTAAAAACCGGCAAATTAGCAACAGCAATGGATCCAACAATTGTTTAGAATGCTATTAAGAGGTAAGATGTTAACAAGGGAATATGGTGACAACCTCTTATGAATAAAAAATGATGGATAATATTATGTTTTAGAGATTCTTAACAGCAATGCCATTGCATCGTGGTTTAAGCCCAGCCGGCAACAAAGCACCACAAAGCCGCTCACCCACTCCTCCACCCACTGGGATGGGGAGGAGAAAATATAAAGGCAGGCTCATGGGTTGAGACAAGGACAGGGAGGGATCACTCCCCACTTATGGTCACGGGCAAAAGACAGGCTCAGCTTGGGGAAGAAACAAAATCAATTTAATTTGCTACCAATCCAATCAAAACAGGATAATGGGAAGTAAACCCAAATCTTAAAAAAACGCCTTCCTCCTCGCCCTCCCGCCTTCCCACCCCAGCCCCACTCCCGGTTCTCTCTCCCTGGGGAACAGGGGACGGGGGCTGGGGTCGGTTCCTCACCCCTTGTCTCTGCCGCTCCTTCCTCCTCAGGGGGAGGAGGACTCCGCGCTCGGCCCCTGCTCCGCCGGCGGGTCCGTCCCTCCCGCGGGAGACAGCCCTTCACCAACTTCTCCAGCGTGGGTCCTTCCCGCGGGCTGCAGTTCCTCACAGACTCCTCCAGCGCGGGTCCCTTCCACAGGCAGGGTGCAGTCCTTCCGTCACAGACTGCTCCAGCGCGGGAGTCGCGGCCATTTTGGGGGACATCCGCTCCCCCGCTCCCCTCCACGGGCTGGGGGGGACAGCCTGCCGCCTCCCCGCGGGCTGCGGGGGCATCCCCTCCTCCTTCCCTGACCTCGGGATCCGCAGAGGGGTTCCTCTCACGTCCCACTCCCCCGACTCCCTCACGGGGCCTTCCCCTTCTGAAATCTCTTCTCCCAGAGGCGCTACCGCCGTCGCTGAGGGGCTCGGCCTGGGCCAGAGGCAGGTCCGGCTCCGAGCCGGGGGAGCTTCCAGCAGCTTCCAGCAGCTTCCAGCAGCAGCCAGCCCTGCGGACCCTCACCCACTACCAAAACCCCGCCACAGAAACCCAAAACACACTGGCATCATGCAGTTTCTCTCCAATGTATATTTCTGCCATCTTCAAATATACAATCACCTCACCATGAACTTCAGTTCATTATTTTAGATGTTAGTCATCAGCTCTAATACGTTTGGGTTTTTTTTATAAATCTATTCATAAAGCTCTTTACATGGACAACTAATATTAATTTGAAACTCGGCCTTAACAGAATCAATATTTGGTTGGTATCTGTAATTTATTCAAGTCTGTTTACACAGGGAAAACATTAGTTTCACTGCTGAATTTGAGGCAGGAATTGACATATTCTATTCCCCAAGGTCTTGAAAATTGAGAGAATTAGGATCTGAAGACAGAATACTTGCTGGCACAAGCTTCCTGAAGCAGCATACCTGCTCTGCTCAGCCCACCTGCATTCTGCTCCTCATACCGGCAATCCATAGCCAGGTCTCTAGAAAGTTTCAGCCTGTCAGTAATGATTATTGGCCAACACAATTTCATTCAACGAAATCAAAATCTAAGGCCAGGCCTCAGAGCTAACTTATACCATTGAATGAAATTCCTTTTCATTTTTCATTTTCAGAGAAAAGTTACATTTACGGACAAATGATTTGTCATTGATTCTTTGCTGTTACTTGCACTTAAATGAATACCTTATGACATAAACTTCAGTGCACACAACATCACACTGTCATAATTGTTATAATCATATCATAAAAACCTTCTTGCATATTGCAGAAGCACTAGAAGTAGCATTCAATCATGGTAAGTAGCTTTCCATCATTCCCACCTTGATAATTCTTAAGACAAAAATTGCAAGGGGCCAATCACCACCAACCATACAAAAGCAAATATTGAACAGCAAAACATTCACATCTCCATATCTGTGGAGATTTATTACAGAATTACAGAGAAAATTTCCTTGAAAGGGCATGCCTCAGTATTTTCCTGTCTTAAAAACTGACAAACAAAATTCTTAAACTGTTTTAGTAGATTAAGAGAAGTGGTTGAAAATTTTCATTATACAGCTTTCAAGATTCCCTGACAGCTGCTGAAAGGGCATCATGACAGGACAGGAGCGGTCAAGATTTCTGAAGGCGTCAGGGAGAACTTCTTGGTACAGGTACTGGGTGGGCCAAGCAGGGCGATGCTCTCCAGCATCTGCTGCTCACTGACAAGGGAGAGCTGGCTGGGGACGTGACAGTGGGTGGCAGCCGTGGCTGTAGTGACCACGAAACAGCGACGTCCAAGATCCTGGCCAGGAAGAAGTGGAGTACTGCAGGGGTCTAGCCTGGGACCTATCCTGATTAATATTCTTATCAGTGCCCTGGAAAAGGCAGTGGAGCGCACACTCATCAGGCCTGCAGATGACACCTAACAGTGAGGGGCCAGCTGATATGCTGGAGGGCAGAGCTGCCTTTCGGAGAGACCCAAGCGGGCTGGAGAAATGGGATGAAAAGAACTTTGGGAAATTCAGCAAGGAGGAAAGCCAAGTTCTGCCCCAGGGAAGGAAGCACCCCTGCTGCAGCCCAGGATGGGAAGCAGCTCTGCAGGAACGGCCCTGGTGGGCACCTGAGCATGGGCCAGCCACGTGCCCCAGCAGGAGGGACAGCCAGCAGCCTCCTGGGCCCTACGAGCAGGGACACAGCCAGCAGATCAAGGGAAAAGACCATCCTCCCTCAATCCTCCACTCAGCACTCACTAGACCTCATCTAGCCGTGTCCGATACAAGGAAGACACGGACAACCTGGAGGGAGCTCAGCAGAGGGCCCCCACGATGGTCAGGGCTAGAGCACTTGCCCTACGAGGGGAGGCTGAGGGACCAGGTCTTGCTCAGCCTAGAAAAGCTTTGGGGGCACCTAACAGCAGCTTGCCAGTGCCTACAGGCAGGTTAACAAGAAGATGGAGGCAAGCTCTTCATGGCATGAGGACAAGAAACACAGGCATAACCTGAAACGAGAGGTTCAGAATGGATTTAAGGAAAAAAAATTTGCCTTGAGGGCAGTCAGGCAGTGGAGCAAGTTGCCAGAGAGGTTGTGCAGTCTACCCTCTTGGATGTTTTCAAGGCAAGACTAGACAAAGCTCTGCACAACTCAGTCCGACTTCAGACCTGACCCTGCTTTGAGCAGGAGTGGACTTCTGAGGCCCCTTCCCCTGCATTACCCTGTGATTCTACAGTCCTAAGACTAAGTGATAACCTAACTCTCTCATATCTTCTTCTAGGATAAAAAAAAAGGCAGAAAAAGCAGAAAAGCAGAGTGATAGGTATCCATGTTAAAATTAGCATTAATAAATACAAACAAGAATACACTGTCACTATTCAAATACTTCCATTTTGGCATTTTATGCATTGCCAAATATTCCTAATGAAGTTTTTTCGCTATTTTGAAAACAGTAATGCAGATAATGGATTACTCCCCTTTCAGCTGCACAGTCATGATAACCCTCAAAAACATCTGGTAATCCCACAGTTTGAGGATTCACTGACCACAAAGAAACAGATGCCCTTTTCAACCTACTCTCTAGTTATTTTCTCAACTAAAAGAAAAGGAAGAACGCACATGAACATTTGCACTACCAAGGTGCACAACTGTTCTGTTCCAAGACTAGACCAAAACTACTCTTTTAATTTTTTTGTTGTACTCATGAAGATTTTACTTCATTAATCATCTTGGGTTTTTCCTTATTATGACATTTATTAGCATCCAAAAATTTTCAAGAATTCTTGGAACACATGTTAGAATTATATGCCCCACTACACATCTTATATATTGAGCAATTAAGAATCTACTTCTACATAAACTACAGCAAGCTTTATGGCAATCTTCACTAATTCCTGGAAAACAATTTTTCACTCATTCTGGAAACTGCAAATTTTCTTCCCACTATCTGGAGCATTCTGGCTTTTTAACAGATTTTAGGCCACAATCACCACCATAATCACAACCTAGAAATAAATTCAACCAGGTGAAAATTACAGTGTTCAACTCAACATTACAGCATATTTGCTCTGTTACCTTTGCATCCTTGTGCTAAGAAGCCAATAGACCTCGGACATTTTTCTCTGTGTAATATTGATCCCCATGACAAATACATGGAATAAAATGATGTTTGGACACAAAATATTTAAGTACATACATAATCCAATTTGCAGTACTTTTATGTGGACCATATATATTCTGGAAATACAGTTCAAAACTCATGTTTCTGCATTTCCCTCATGGCTGTACACTGTTTAAATGTGAGATCCTCTCCTGTTCTTGGACAGGTGATATGTAGATGTGAGCTGTTGATGCTTCAGATCAAGGACACAGGACTGCTCTGATGCTCCCATTGAGAGGACCCCTATGATAGACTGATTATTCATAGTATTTCACTAAGTCCTTCTTAATTTCCTGGTGAGGTCCATTAACCTCATCATGGGATCTGAGGGATCTTCTACCTGAGTTCTCTCCTCTCTGAAACTCACCTAATTCTTGTCCTTAGTGAAAAAGGATCTGATTTCTCTCCCCAGTTCTACCAGGTGCCCTTGAAGCGTCCCTGTAGTGGTCACTTCAGCAACTCAGAGCACAAGAAACACACTGCCGTGAAGATGAACAGGGGATGAGGTCAGCTTCTTTTTATGGGCTGCAGAAATCAAATGGAAATACCAGTGGCTCTGTTAATGCCACTAAATATGAATTTCCATGTCCCATCAGAAGAGGATGGCCTGCTATTATATTCCATCCTGCACAAAACAATCACTGAATCCTTGAAATAAAACTTAGAGATGCCTATATGTGGCAAACTTCTGCTTTTTATATAATTTAAGAAAAAAATAAATTCCAGGATTTTTATCCTTGCATTTCCTTATCTAGGCAGCAAGTGCAAAAAAAACAGAGGCCCGGTATAATAACAAGTTCTAACAAGAAAGATCTGAAATATGAAGCTGCCACTGTATCTCCTATTTTCTGCGTGCAACTTGGTGCATCCTACAATGATACAAAGGGAGAAGATTTAATTGGGTGTATTTTTAAAAACCTTAACCACAAAGCTCAAAAAAAAAAGACAAGGTTTCTTTAGGTTGATTCTTAAATAGAATTACAGAAAAAGACTCATTCCACAGTTACATTTTTTAGTCTTGCTCTGCAGAAGTTTGACTGTTTGGTTCAGGCTTCCTCTTACACATGCAAAACACAAATTAAATGAGGGGCACTCCCTTAGAGAGAGAGATGCGATCACCATTTTACAGCAGCACAAAGCTGACACAGAAAATCCTCTTCAAAACTTAAGGCATTCTCGGCAGCCCCCTTTAATGAAAAGATTTATTTCTGAAGACTGATGAGGATAAAGTACAGATCATCTGCAGGATGGCTTGAAGCACCTAATGTGGATGCTTTGAACTGCCCTCTGGATCTGCCCTATGGTCCTTACTGACTGTCGGAAAAGCCATGGAAGGACTAAGATACCTGTCTGGTGAAAAAGGAATAGTAATAAATTTTTAAAATATAGTAATGATTTTTTGATTTCTGAAGTAGTCAGTGACAATTTGTCCTCTGCTGCGCTGACATACTGTCTCACAGCAGTTCTGTGTAACTTACAGAGGTATACTCTGCTGAATTTTTGTTCCTCTCAAAGAGCATTTTAGGAACAGGGCACGTATAAAGGTGTCCCAGTATGCAGGAGCTTAGACCTGCCATACCCTCCTCTGTGGAAAGCTTTGCTGTATGACTGTTCACTCAGACCTAGCTTTGCCATTACATAGCGCCTAAGCAAAATGAGCGTGTTTACTGGGAAACAGGCATGGAACAAAACTGCAAGATAAAAAAAAAATAACTAAATGTTATTAAGATTAACTTAAGAATAAAGATTTGGTTTCTTCATCTTCTTAGCTAGCTTCTCTCTCTCCTTCTCCTAGTTTAGCTGAAAATGCTCTAACTCAAACTGGAGTTTCTTTGTCCAAGATGAGTGCTGCTCATGGAGGAGGAAGAAAACCAGGGAAGAACCAAGACCCTCTCCTACACCTTTGCAGCCTTGCTTAATTCTTCTGCATATTTGGATATAATACTAGAGGTGAGGATTTAACATTGCTAAGCAGTGAAAATTATTTAGTGAGAATTTAGCATTAGGATAAATACTAACTGCATGAAGTGCTTATTTCATTCATAGCTATTCTTTTTCTGTGAATAACATATAAAGACTGATCACAGTACTATTAGAAGCTGTAAAATTTGGAACAGGATAGTTCAACGCAGCAGCACATCCTCCTCTGCCTGTTTTTGGTGCTGCAGGGTATGTCAAGGGACATCGTCACCCAGGTTCCTGTTCCTTTGAGCAGATAATAAACAGCCAAAGCCAACAGAACCACGTACGCCACGTCAGCTTGGGATTCCTGAGTCTGCACACAGCCTGAAACCACGAGTCAGCGACAGGGACCATCTCACTGCTTACTGCTCCCTCTGAAGTGTCACGCAGACACAGCCTGGAACACTTTCACACGAGCTAATCCAGCAAAAGGGTGCAGAAATAACACCAGAGGTGTGTAAAGTGGGAGTCTCGGCACAGAAGAAAAGAGAGAAAGATGGAGAAAAGAAAGCAAAAAGCAGGAAGAAAACTGGCCTGGTAAGAAGCAGAGGGACAAAGTGACAGTACATCCAGATACATTTAGGAACAAATGCTTTATTCTCCCCATGAGAGTCCATCCCCCATGAGTCCCCTTGACATTACAGGGAACTGGGGAGGCTGGCCTCAAGTCTATACTCCGTCTGACAGACTATAAAATAAACGCAGAATCTCACCTTTTCCTCTTCATGAATTTGCCATGCCAGATCAAAGAAGTGGGAATTTGGGACCAGTGCAGTACTGATGCAGCTGGCAGAGTTGTTTATCTGAGAGGCTAAATTCAACCTTCGCTTGGTCGAATAACTTAATTGTGCTTACTGGGAGCCTGCTTTTTAAAAGGTTCAATTCTTTCTGCTGCCAAGAATCAGAGTTTGCTTTCAGCATGTTGAAATTATCTCAGGGGAAGGCTTTTGTGAGCCAAACCATTCCAAAAGTATTCTTAATTGCTTTCCACACTCTTGTGAAACAGGAGATTATGCAGCAAATCCACATTCTAAACCGGAAAAATTAAGGAGAGAGAAAAGTGAGAAAACAACCTAATAGATAAAAATAATAATCTTAACCACATACCTTAAATAATAAACTGTAACTTCAGATGTAAAGAGTTTTTAACCATCACTGCGCTCCCCATGGAGAACTATAATCAGGTTACGTTAGCGACAGAATGTACACTATGCAGATCTATTCAAACAAATTGTACAGGCCACTATTTGAAAACTATTTGACTCGTCTATACAGATGAATATTGTTTTTATTTGTAAATTGTCTCATAAATTAAACAGAACTTATAAGATATAGGGAGCCTTCTAAAGAGTAAATAATTTTTCCTTTCTTGTGGTTTGCTTTTATTAATATGTCAGAAGTTTCAGGAAGGATGAGATTATATTTCATGCTAGAATAGCAATGCTGACACAACAATATCGAAGCTATCATTGAAAAACATTAGGCTGCAGATAGTTTTCATCTATTGTACTGAACTACAAACATATTTCTTCAGGTTTTGGAGGCAATGCCTCAGTATGAAGGTAGACAAAACGAGCAGTTGAATACAGCTTCTGTAATCAACAGCTTTATACTCTTCAAAATGTCTAGGATTATGTCAGGAAAATTCAGAGAATTTCTCAAGTTTAGAGAACAAGGAACCAGAAAGCTCTGAAGACAGATTAGTTAAAAACAGAATGTCTGTAAGTATTATGAATCATTTAATACAGATATGGGTGCAGATGGGTCAGATAGATATCAGTCTAAATTCATATAAGATGTGACAGGTTTTGTCTCTTCAGTGATTCTTCTGTCAACTCAAATAATTTGCAGAGGAATATATCTGATTTTCCCCCCCCTCTACAGAGGCATCTCGTTCTGTCATTCAGTAAATATAAGCATCCAAGCAGAAGACTTTTCTAAATCTGTTCACAAACATACTCATGTACATGTTTGAAAATAATTGTATAGGAAGCACTAAGCGTTTAGGTGACTTGTATGCTTAGAAAATAAGCATAATTTGTAAGTGTTCCCCAATCATTTTCTCTGTAAACAGAATAAAAGAAGAGCAAACCATAATTAGTGGTAGCTCATCTTAAAGCCAGGGAATGTCGACATACTAGGAAATTTAGGAGTCTGCCATAAAATCTTCCAGGCTCGAAGCAATCTTAGGTGAGATGCTTGCTAAAACAGGCGGATGACAGGAACATGCAATACAGGTTAGCCAATGTACACCATATGAAATACTCCCGCCTACAGCCATGCTTAAAATTAGCATGCCAGTCACCAAAAATAATAACAGTTTTTCAGTACATGATGCTATTTCATATTAAGGTGGAGTGAGTTAGGTTGAAGGAATGCATGTAGAAAAGTAAAAGGTCTGTAGTCTGTCTACTACTCCTGTATAAAAGATAAGGTATCTACAGGACTCATAAGCTGCCATGGTAAGGAGTGTCTCCTTGGAAGTGATTTAGAGATATTTGATTGAGTCCTCAATCAGAAAGTAGATTTTGTTAGATTCAATGTCATTAAATAACTCCAAATAAAATTTCTTATAGATTAGAAATATATCCTGAGCAGCTGGATATTTTCAAATTCAGTTGATAAAGCATAGTTAGACATCTATGAGGCCTTTGACACAGCACTGTCTGACATACTGATGAAAACGCATCACACAAAATCAATCTAGCACATCTTAAATGGATTAAAACTGATTAAATGAGAAATCTCAAAAAATAATTCTTCTCCAGTGGTGCTGTTTCTAGTGGAATCCCATAGGATCTATTCTTGATCACAGATAAAAATATTACTATGTAAAATTATTGTTCATAAGATTTGTGGAACTCATCTTAATCGAAAATAATGTTAAGAAAAATGTGGATTCTACAAACTGACTTGATGGTTTGGTAACTTGGGCTTAGCTGAATTACTGGTACTTTTAACAGAAAACTGTATAGCAGGGTTGAATTATTCACATTTACTGTATGAGAAACTTTACTTAGAAGAATTTAGGAGGTAAGATGATTAACTAACTAACCACAGGTGTGCAATGTGGTACAGTGCCATGATTTATATATTTATTTTTAATAACTGTTGAATGGGACATTGACGGAAATGTTGTACTGTGCACTGAAAGGTATTACATATTACAAGCCCATCGGCAGAGTGAATGAAGAGGAACAGGGAGAGAAGTTCCCTCAAATCTCTCTTTTTCACCCTGCACCACAGTTCTTTGGGAAGGAAGAGACGCTTCTGATCCCTCCTCCTCCAGAAGTAAAGTAGCAGATGTCAAAAGAGATTGCTGGTAATCAGACCTAGAGAACCCATTTAGAAAGTAACACCAGGGTATATAAGCTACTTCCCAAGCAACTGCATCACTACCTACAAGTACAAAAAAAGTCTGACGTGATTTTCACATATATGGAAAAAGAATCCCATTGTATTTGCATAAAATAAGATAAAATGGCCAGGCCCCACATAATGTATCAAATAGCATCCTTCAGTAGATCTGTACAAACGTTGGAATTTGCAGCTGACATAATAAAATAAAGAGGCCAAAAAATTTAAAATAAAACAAAAAAGTTTTTGATTCAGCAAACAAAAAAGAACTACAAAAATTCTGTTTAAACTTCTAAGTTTCACCTGACTCAAAAGGGCATTTTTTATAGTTTTGCTGTCACGTTAATCAATCATTTTAGTATTCAGGTCACTTCAAAAGAAAAATGTCATTTCAAAGTAAAAATCAAGTAATTTCATTTCTATAACATTAGAACATTCTGTATATTCCTGAAAATGAATACATAGATGCTTGCCTTAAAAACTAAGAACACTTTTATGTTTTCAAAAAACCCTTTTTATCCCCAACCAAATCTGTTTCTCAGATTGCATCCCATTTCACATTTCAGCCTCTTCTTACAACATCACTGAACCTGCAAATCAGGTGAAAATGTATTTCAGGATATGTAAAAATAAAAAGGTTACACTGTATAAATTACAATCTCCAAATGTTGGTGCTACATGATTTCATACTGTTGTTCACTGGTCTTTTCTATCATTCCCTTTTTGAAGGACTGCATGCAAAGGCTGTAGAAGAGGTGAGGCAAACATTATACTGAACAGTATTTTTCTCTTCTGCTATCATTATACAGAGAGAAAGTCAAAACAAGTGTAATGACTCATAAAAGATTAGCAAAATGTCACATGTAAGTAGCACTCTTGTGATGACATCTATAGAGGAACCTCACTGGTAATCTTATGTTTGACAAACCAAAAACACGACAGAAAACAGTAAGACTGTAAAAAAATCTCAGCCTAATGTAGCTCTGAAGGGAACTTGCAGTCGGCCAGTTGAGATGGGAAAAAGCCATTCCACTCCAATAATATCATCATGGTATGGATAAATAAGAAATGCACATAGGTACACCTGCATGCTCTGGTCGCTCTTGTGGTATTGATTCCAAAGTCCACTAGAAGATTTCCATAAGAGCTGCATGGCTAAATCCCAGAGACAGCAATAAAAATCTCAAGCATACATTTAAAGTATTTAAAGACTACTTACTTTTGAGTCTCATTAGATATAATGAAATCTTCGATCTTTATTTAGACAAACTATATGCAATGCATAAAAAGTAAGAGCTTCTCAGAAAAAAAAAAGAGTAAAAGTTAATCCAAAATTTAAAACCCCACTCACTAAGAGCAAACATTTTTAAAAGTTTGTGCCATCCACATTTGATTGTGTGCAACAGAAACTTAAGCGTAAGCTTGTGAGACCTTTTTTGAGACTGACAACCTTTTACTAACCTAAATATTCTGTTAAAAAATCGGTTTCTGTCTTGTATTTCTCAAGTGGGACCTCTGTCTAGAGTGGGAGGTCTTTTCCACCATTGTCGCTGACACTTTCTGATTTGAGTTTGTTTTGATCTCAGTTATGGAACCTTGAAAAATAGATCACTGCGAGTCTTGAAGAAATTGTAAATAATGTGGATCACATTTACAGTGAAGAAACATCAAGGGTTTGTCAGTTTAAATGGGCATCTGCCAAATGCATCTGGCATTGTGTTTAAAATCCATCATTAAATAGAAATGCCTGGCATGATTCTTTTCAAATAATTCAAAGTTAGCTTCTATTACTAGAGAAAATCAACAACTGAAACATCAATAAAGAGGTATAACACTTTTTAGCCCAGTTAAGGGCAAGGTCATTTGTGGCCTCCATATCCTTCCCCACATTCACACTTAATCAGAGAAACAAAAGAAAATTTTTTTAAAAAATCTCCCAAATAGCAAGCTCATAGGTCCTCCAATGAGACAGTTCCTGCAGAGTCCAACCTTGGACTGAGATGTTACGGGAGGCGAATTTGGTCCATGCAACCTGTAATGACACCAGGAGTCATCCTTACCAGGTAAAAAGCTAAAGACGTTTTGCCACCCTCTCTTGTCAAGAAAACGCATCATTCACAATTCACATCTTTTCTGAGGACTTTTACTTCACTTCATAATCCACAGAAAGCTGACAGGGGAGAGTCCTTCCCCCTACCAGAGGGCAATCTACTTCACAGGTTCCTCCCTCTTGAAACCCAGGCTGCCTGCTCATGAGAGCAATTGTACGGGCTCAGACTGAGAGCACATCTCCTCCAGTAAACAGTTTCTAACAGTCGTCAACAGCAAGAGCCGTGTACAAAGTTTATGCAGAGCTTTTAACAGGGTAAACACGCAGTGATAATTTCTCCAGAACGTCCTCCCAACCTCTAGCAGTTTGCATCTCAGTTAATTCCTCAGGCAGAGAGGGCGTTATTGTTTTTAGTAAGAACTTGGTGGACTTTTCTTGACGGAAGTGACCACCTCCAAAGCCACGTAAACTTCCAGAGTCCACGACTTTCTGCAGCACGCAGGTCCGCAGCTCAACCCCAAACCGCGCACAGAACCCTCCGCCTCCCTGCAAGACCCAGCCTGACCCTCCTCTCCTTTCTCCTCCTTCCCCCACGGGCTTCGGGGTTTATTTCACTCTCTTTCAGCACTCTGTCCAGCCTAGGGCACTTCAAAATTTCCTGAGCCCTAGCTGATCAGTCCTGCACGGAGGACAGCTGATCTACTAGAAACCTTGATCTCTCCAAACATTATGAACGACATGTCATTTGCCTGTCATATTCATCTTGAGATCAAGAACATTTCGGGGCTCTTCCCAACAGACCATTTAGGTGCCCATCTTTGTAATTAATATCTTGTTCTCTAGTTTTGTTATGTGAAGAAACAGTAGGTCACAGTTATCACCTTATTAGGGTTGAACCTTTGCAATCTGTTACACTTCTTGTCTTACTGGTTTCTCGGGTAGTTAAGAAGCAAGCTCAGGTAAACAAAGATCAATAGCACGGCCTTCAATCATAACACCAAACCTGTTATGATAAACACATAAAAAAAAGCCTAATCAATCTTGGAAGCAGGCTGTAATACATTCCCTACAACCCACATTGCTAAGCATATCAGACAAATACCTAGGAGCCATGACACAATTTTCAATTACTGGAGTCTGAGTGAGATCCCCAGCTAAGAGAACATGCTCTGCTGAGTGCCTGAAGAAAACCATAACCTCCACAGGGCATCACCTTGGAAGGTACAGGATCTGTTGTGAGCCTGAAGGAATAATTAACTAGAGATGGTCACAACACTGCAGACAGATGGCAAGGAACTAACCAGGGAATAAAGAGGTCTGTCCACAATGCCTTTTTGACAATTTTATGCAGTCTACCATTCCAGAATGACCACATAAAGTGAACCTGAACCTAAGTACCTTCCACAACCGAAAGGCCACCTTAGTCACCACAGCTGCTCTCTCAAAAAGCTCGTGCTGAAACACAAAAACAGATTTCTGACTTTGGAGGAAAACTTAAAGGAAAAGGTTTTTATTCAATTCCCTACCAGAATAATGACAAATTCCGAAAGCATGAAAATGAAGTAAAGTTGCTACTCTCTGGTAGTAGTTAAAATTTTTTTCACTTTTAACTTGCACTGGGAGTCTCAGTCAATTTATACCACAAGAGGAATTTGGCTCCTACATAGGATAGGCAATTTTCACCCATTGTCTTTTTCTATTTGAAAAATATTGTCAAGAATGTGTCCCTACACAGAGGAAACAAGATCTCATAAGCAGCCCTGAATAGAGACCATTCCTCCACCCAGATACCTTCTAGTGAATGCTGGATAAGACACTCAAAATGCCCATCAAAATCTCATGCTCATCAAAAACATCATAGCCACTACTATACCATGCTTTGGGGTTTATTGCCCATTTACGAAGATTTTTTTCTCAGAAGAGTGCAAATACTCCGAGAAAGACTGCCATATGAAGCTTTGTCAAGATTCTTCCTAACTTTAACAAATCTTAAACAAAATATTGATTTGAAATGAAACACAGGTCTAAACAAGATTGGCCCAGCTTTGTATTTGTACAAAGATCTCAAAGTTTTGTCACTTCTGCAGGCAGAATATTTAGAAAGCCCTTGATGGAGGTTTTGAACCCTGAGGATTCAAACATAGGTCTGAGGTCTTTCAGAATGGCACAAGTTTTAAAATCTGAGCTGTAAAAGGTAGAAAGCTTTGCCGAGACCACTGTTTTCCCCGTGACATTACAGGGTAAGTTTCCCAGCCTTTCTCGGAGGCTGAACAGCCATGCGAAATTCTGCTCCCTCACTGGCACAGGCAAGGTGTTCTAAAAGAGGTCTCGGCACCTGGTTTGGTGCAAATAGAGCCTGCCTTCTGCTAAAGCAGGAAGAATTCTCCTGCAATAAGGAGGTGTAGCAAGTACATACTGTCAAATGTTTTCACCAAAGCTGGCAGAGATAGAGCCATGGTTTGCTGCACCCCCTTGACAACGCTGTTATTTGACCTCTCATGATCTCTTGCAGGTGATACCATCTCCCAAGCCCGACTTCAGTCTCCCTTACACATTGAACAGACACTGCCCTCTCACAGGTGCAATCTTGTTACGAACTGTGTGAAAACTTCTGTGAAGTTATGCTGCTGGAAAGCAGCCTGATTTATCTGCAGAGTTTCCAGGAGAAAACCTTCTTGTATAATCGCAATATGCACCAGGACAGATCCTGGTTCAAAAATAAAAGGCTACAATGTCTTACGTAAATCTGGGGGTTGAGTGAAGAAAGGGCAGTGATCTGGAGGTCATAAATATTCTGGCTATGCTCACTCCATATGCTCTGAAGTCCAACTATAAATAGCCTTCAAATTGCTACACATTTCCAGAAAGTTGAGTAACCCAGCTTTCACTTTGTAATGTGAGGGTAAAAGTCTAATGATGCCACAGAAGGGCAGAGGAAAAGAGCTGCTGAAGCCATGTAGACATCTGCTGAAAGGGTCCTAGCTGTGAATTTCCATAGAGAGAACCAGCTGGCTGTAACACAGACAAAGAAATGAGAAAGTACAGGGCCAGCCAGAACAAGGTCAGCTCTGTGTGGGGAGCGAGCGAAGTAGCTGAACACTGACGTGAGTGGTCTATGGGAGGGAGAAGGGAACAGCCACACACACCTCTGCTTCTGCTCGTCCAAATCCCAGCAAATTCTACAGCCAGTTACGACTTTAGACTAATTTTCTTTTACACATCAATGCGAGTCTTACATTCTTATATGTTCGGGAGTAAAAGCACTGCAAATAGAAGTTGGGTTACCTGCCACCCCTTTCCGGCCTGTTTATGAGTACATTTCATTGACCTTCAACGCCCTTCCAAGCAAAAACTACTGATGTGCTGGACCCTGTAGCCTTCTTGCTCCCTCCGTTCCCCCATGACTCTTTTTAACCTTCTTACGTTCCTTCCAGCTGCTGGCACTGCCCATGCAAACATTACCCAAGTCCTGGGCATCCCACATCCCAGGTAGCAGCTCGCTGAATTTGGACACCATCGCCAGCACTTACGGTGCCAGAGTTGCTTCTGTCTTACTGCCCTTGCAACAGCTCTCCGTGAGTTCTCAATGTGACAATGAAAAGGACTCTGTCATCTGTTTGGCTTCACACACAAATATCATCCATCACTTCCGAAATCACTTCTCTTGCACCCTAAATTGCAATTTTGGATAGAGGCTGAATTGTAAATAAATATCCCAAGAGCACTCAGAAGAGAAGCTGACTCTTTTCCCCTTCTGTAACAAAGCAGGTGAGCCACAGCATTTCAACAGGCAAGAAAAAAACCTAATCAACATTAGCTTATTATTGGTCATTCGTATTGGCATGCTGCTTTTCTTTTGACAGTTACATCTAAAAGTCCTCAAAATATCCAAAAAATCAAAAAAGCTACCTATTACTTGTTCTTCAAGGTCATGACCAAAAAATCTCAATTCAAATAATCTCCCTGGAATCACAGCCAATTTATTTTGAAAACAATTTTTTATGAACAGTCTTCTATTCCAGGCAATCAAAGAAAGCAGATTATGAAATCTAGCATTTGATCCATTTTTCACAGGCGCGGTTCAGAAAACATCTATGCTTAGGCCACAAATCTGTACATACAACACTTTCTTTGAGAAGTCTCTAGATGAGCTAAGCTCATTGATCTAAGATTTTGTGGATTTGAAGTTTTTGAAGGGCAGCCAAAAGTTTCACTTCATTTTTCAGCTCCTTCCAGAACTTGAGATCTTGCTTCTTGTTCTTAAAATACTTAAACATATTTACATTGTAAACAACATTATGCTGAGATGTATGAAGTAGGAAAGGTCAAACAAAGAAAGGCATCCTTCATGTTTTGTTTTCTATTTCAGGTTAACCATCAAGGACAGATTTTATTCCGAAAATAGGTCTTGAGCTCTGAACTAAAAAACAATGTGGGTTTTGTTTGTTTGTTTGTTTTAAATGTTGTCACACTCCTCTACCTAGCACTCCTTTCCAGATGCACAGGTTCAACGGCTTGGCCCCCACGTTTACTATAAAACACTTCCTGATAACATGAGGATGACCTTTCTCCACAGAACTCCCAACGTGTGAACACCAGCTCTCCATCAGCCCGTTGAAGGACACATCATAACTGAAGTGGGTAATTTTAACCGACTACGTAAAGATTCTGAAAGCACTTACTCAGCTTCAGACAGAGCACGAGAGTTGCACACTGCGCTGGAGTACTCACCGGTGCTAGATGTTTATTCAGACTGCCAACTCCTTTTTCCAAGAGTCTGCTACCCCCAAGCAGCTCCCAAACGGAGGACACTGCCTCCCGTGGAGTATGTTCTCCTTCAACCTGAACTGGTCCCATGTCAAAGAACAAGCTTCATACCCAACTTCGCTGTACTGTTTCTGGAGAAATTTCAGTCCTTCAAACCGAAGGGCTGAGAAACAGTACCTTCAGCCCAGACATGAAAAGAAAAGGAAGCCTGATTTACCGATCCTCCTACAAGATGAGGTGCTCCAATGTGAGTAAGAGATCACTAGGGCTCAGTAATGCTCTACTGCACCTGGTATACGAGACACACAGTATATAACCCCAACAGAGGACAGTAAACTTCCTATATACAGAAGCATCAACAACACAGCGATACATGAAATCAAACAGAACGTGTAAGTGAGGTAAGATTTGTAAAAGGAGATACTTTTTCCTTTAAAATTAAACCAGGTCAATGCAAATTGTCCAGGTCATCATAGATAACTGCATAGCTATTCAAGCTCTCATTTTCCACAATTTTGAAAATTGCTCTCCAAACTATGATGTGGAAATACAGCTTTTTCAATAATCACAGGTAAGGTCATAAAAGCATTCCTCCGTAGAATTTCAAAAAATTCAACACATATCAAGGGCCAAAATCTTCTTGTCCTGAACTACAGGAAAATATGCATGTTGGATCAGCTGAAATTTTTCTGCCTGCAGCCCAAGCTTAGGCATATTTATGGACTAATCAAAAGCACCTGCAGAAAACTCAGATTTGGTCCTCGGAATAACATGCAGCTGTCCTGATAGCTTTGTCTAGATCAGAAAAAGTGATTCAAATTCTGGTTTGATTAGCTAATGTGATTATTGCTTTCAGGTTGTTTCACTAGGGCTTGAAACAGAGAATGCCACAACTAAAAATGCATTGAATATCAATTCTTGCACAAAAGAGCCACATCATTTTATCTTAAGACTGTAACAGCTCTCCCAAGCATCCAAAGTCCACAGTGCTTCTAACCTTGCAGCTGACACGACAGCATCTCCTGGCTAACTAAGCTTTCTAACTAAAGCACAAAGGCGAAGGTCCTTCTTGTCACGTGTACTGCATAATAGCTACAATCACTGAACTAAATCTGAACTAGAAATGCCAACTCATCCTCTGTGCAATGAGGATGCAGTTCTAACAACAGCTTGTTCAGTGATCGAGACCTAAAAATGTTCTAAATCACATCTGGCTTGAAGCCAAAAATTTCAATTAAATGTTAGAGAAAGAAAGGGGAAAAAAGAAATTAAACACACGACACACTGCTTGCAATCAGCAAACTACTTTCTCTTGGGAATGTTTTGCAGAAGTCTTGGAAATAAAACCCACTGCAGATATCATTATAGCAAAGGTATGCAAAAACATTATTTAGGTGAAGACTGTCTGTAGGTGGGGATCAGTTTCTTTGAGTAGACTACTTGAATATAAACCTTACTAAGGTTCATCTCCTTTGCCCAGGACTTCCTGACTGCCTTTGAAGCAAGCTGTATCTCCAGGAATTTTTCAAAATTTTGTCCTGGCAATGCCTGCTTCTTTAGTGTAGAGAAGGGTTTCATACAGATTCGAGTCAGGACTCCTCAGGGCAGACAGATTAACAAGTAGTTTAAATTTTATTTAATTAGGGCACTTGATTAAAATACAGTGTTGTTTTTTCAGCGTATGGGCTGCCTTGTATGCATATAATCTTTTTACATGCACAAATGACACTAAGTTATGCAGGCTGTCTCAGGGTTTACACATGCGATCTTAATTTGTGCTTACAGGAAGTTTCCACCTGGAGTTGCAGAACTGCAGATTATAACTGAGGCCAATGGAAGCTCTAAGGACTTCATATCCCTACCATAAAGTACCACAGGCATGCATCAGGTGAAAATGCAGACCTCTTGTCCAAAAAATGCTTTGCCTGGAGTGAGTGGGAAGATCGGGTTTATTGGCTCTGAGAGAGACATCTGCATCACCCACGCTAAAAGCTGCTGTCTCCTCATGTTGAAGTTTCATTCCCGTGAGCACTAAGCAGTACCACTGATGTAGCCCAGCAGGTCAGCTGGACGCTACAAAAAATTGAGTGAGCTCCCCAGAAAGCAGACTTCCTCACCTACGTTTAGAGTGGAAGTAGAATGAAAGTCAAGATTCTACTGAGAGTTTTTCTGATGCTCTCTTCTACGCTGCTATGGAAAAGAAACCATATGAACTAAGCAAGAGTAGCAAAATTTCTTCTAGGAAATGATGCCAATATACTTATTTGGGAAGGCTGGTGAGGAAACGAAAGGTGAAACAATTCAGAAGGGCTTCCAAAGTTCTGTTATCTCCCTCCTTTTTTATTGCAAAAATGGGGGCTGATTATAAATACATCTATACAGCAATCAAAATAAAACCTGCCAAAAGCTACAAAAGCAATGCTTCAACTTTAAAGCAAATAGTGAACCCAAGTTAATAATGCAATCTGCTTGATATGGGGAAAGAATGACTCTTGACAGATATTCACTACAAACACAATATGGGTCCTACAAAAGCCACCGTGTAAATAATCAAGAACTAGATAAAAATCAGTTTTATTTTCTGTTCTTTTTCAAAGTCTGTGTTTGTTTACAGCAGGTACATATGCATGTGTACAGCATGTGAGCTGCTTCCTAGAGACCCTGCTGCGTTACAGCCTTCAAGGACTTCTATCCCATCCAAGGGATAGAGAGAGCGGAATGAAATGGGTTCAGCAGAAATGTCCCACTTTGCACAAGTACTGCTGGGCAGCTGTTTGTACTCGGTTTTGCGCAATGCATTTGTATGAACTCAGCAAAAAAAAGGCCCAAAGCAGATGTCGTATCGCCTCGTTGCTAACAATTACGTGTCTTGCTTTAAAGATGTTATCACAGAGCTAATGGGCATTCTAGCCATACACAGGCTCGTGGCTTGGCCAAAACCCCGTCCGATATGTAATGGCAACTTTGAACCAGGGCTGAACAAAGTTCATCCTTCATTCATTTTTACCTAAACAGCATTCACTGTCAGTTCAGCTGTACAAATTGCTGATGCTAATTCTTTCTATTATAGACAGCCCTAGGGTTTTAAACTGTATCCATCAATCTAAGTATATCTATCCACTCTAACATTTAAAGACAGATTAGGTCATTAGTTTTGAAACCTGCAATAACAGTTATCGCAAGTTATCACAAATAATGTACTAGGAATTTTAATTATTTTTTTCATTGTATAAGCATTTTAAAAGCAAATTTAAAAATTTTTTCTTTTTTTTTTTTTTGTGGTTATAAAAGAAGGCAGCTAAGTACATAAGAAGGATAACGTTTATTCACTGTGAGAAGTATAATCCTCAAAATCCTGCAGGAGCTTACAATTTTACCTGCCATAAAATATTTTATGTCTGTATTATAAGTAGCATGAGAAACCTTTTTTCAAATATTATATCTTTGGTTATTCACATCATTTCTTGCAATTAAAATTAAAAGAACTCTTCACAAAATGGTACTTACGATCATTCCAACCATAATTAAAATTTTCATGTGTTTTGCAATTAATTAGAAAGTTAGAAAACTGCATTATTCAATACTCTTTGAACATTTCCTCCCTAATTAGTCAGATATTGGTGTCCTGCTAATATAAGTGTCCTGTAACAAGAGCTTCTCAAACACAGGTATTGGAGGAATCAAGGCAGGTTCTTCATAGTCTAGAAATAGTAAAGAGCCTTGAAGACCCTCAGAAAATTAAAATACAGTTAAAAATTATTTTGCTGATAGTGAGGAGTGAAGAGAAGAATTTGGGGGAAGAAAAAAAGAGGGGGATACAGGACGAGGAGAGAGGGTAGATTGCCTAATCATGTCAGGGTTGGGGCCCAAGCATTTTGTTTACCTAGTGACTTCAACTGCTGCTGCCTACACTAAGAATCACTTCCCAACACAAATGATAAGCAAAACTACTTCTTATGTTTATGATCCTCTGTAATTCTGGAGTAAAGAGTTTAATAATCTAAGAAGTAGTAAAGCGGGTGTACTTCTTATATTACTTACTCCCATTAGACAAAGGAAGGAGAGTTGCTTTGTTATGTTTTCTGTTGGTGGTTTTTTTCCGTTTCTGTAGATTGATTCTAACCAGTTCCAATGAGCACGATGGGAGTTTGGGGACTGATGCCAGTAGACCTATACTCTACAAAGAGCCAAAACTAAAGAAACTTAATGAATCACAGTCAAGTCGCTCATGGGAAAATCAAAACCCCAAAGGAAATCTTTGTACCATTCTCATTGTTTATTTTGATAAAACACTAGCAGATGTTAGAAATTACACACTTCCCACTCCTCATGGGTCCAGGTGCAGGGACCACTGCCACAGCTAGGACAACGTTCTCGCTTATAGTTGTAGACCTAATAGTAGGCAGCTGCAGTGAGGACTAAGGACTGAAAGATTCTCTTGCAGGGGTCAGTCTTGGAAGTGAACCAAAGTAAAGGACAGAAAAACCTTTTGCTTCATCTTTGTTCAGCACCTCACTCCTGACGGGTTAACGCTAAGTGCCGCTGTCACAAAAATAATTAATACAGAATATGCCTCTTTCAGGACTGCCCATTTGGCTTATTGCTCTGAAACTCCGTAAGTAGATTTCTACACACATTCAGTATATGATGATTCATTCATGTGGAAACTCTTCCTCTCGTTTCCCCCTATTACACCATAGTCCAATAAATGCTTGTTCTGAAATTAACTATCCTTCCGGATGATGCTCTCAGCAACAAAAGTTGACCTGAGAAATAAAATTTAATTAATGACATACTCTTTATGATTTAGAAGGAAAGCTGAAATCACCCTTTCCAGACCTACTTTTAAGAAGTTATTCTCTACTTACTTATTTCTCTAAGAATTATCAGGAACATTAAATCTAGCTTACCCAGTTTGACTAACAGGCTCATAACTTGTGAGACTTTTCAGCCCTCAGCTGAAGATCCAGCCTTTGAATTGGGAGCAGAGGTATTTTTTCACATGTTAGGGTTTTGCATTAGACTACATCACTAAATGACAAAGAAAGAGATGAAAATAGAAGTTTTAGCAGAAATTGCCTCCAAGGCTAATTAATTTCATAATTGTTGTATGTGATGCTATTATTCTTCCTGTGATCTAGTAACATAGGTACCGATATGTTCAAGATTAAGACACCTAAATTTAAGCATTGAAATACAAGTACTCAGTTCAGTTGACTAAACATGAAGTCTGATGTCATAGATCCGATACAGTGCTATAAACCTCATCCAAGTAGATACTTTGACACATTTAAAATGCTCACTACCAATAGTTAAAATACATCTTTAAGGCAAGCTATTCAACTTGACCAACTTGCTGTGACTTGAAGTACAATTCAGCTAATCCAAAGTAGGTATCTGTTTTAGAGCAAGCAGAATCACTCTACAGGTCTATTGATAAGGAACAGGATTCAGATGCCCGAACATAACCATCTAGAACCGTCTGAGATGCCCAAGGGAAGGGATTAGCATATATGATGCAAGGCATCGTGCATCTGATTCAGATCAGATTCTGCACCCATCTGAAGTAGCACTTGCAGGCCACACAAGATACTCCAGAGTGTTTTAAATTATGTTATGCACCTGAACCCTACCCTGGATCCCCCTTGACTATGAAGTTAAAGCAACTACCTCACATATACACAGATACAATTGGACACCTATCTGAGGTGTCAATCTCAAGCTGAATCCTGCCTCTACTGTCCTTTTGGGTAGGCTGTGACCGAACCTCCAACACCAAAACCCAAGCAGCACTGGACTCTTTAAACTTCACAAAGTAGCAACAAGGTGACACACAAAGTGTTTTACCCTTTGCACACTACTTAAGTCTCTGAAGAAGGAGTTTCTATTATCATTAAGATAGGACACTGTAACTTTGATTGTAGCTTTGCAAGGGTTCATTTTCTAACAACAAAATGAATCACAACTAAAGGTGTATTTACTTCTAATCTTGTGTAGCTTGTGTTTGGTGGGGGGCTGTGGGGGTTTTTTTTGAGAAAGAGAGGGAGATGTCTAAAAAGGTGTTCTTTTCAGATTCTGTATGCTGGCTCAGGAATTTTATTTGATGATGCACCATTATTACTCTTCTCCAAATACCAGGAGATTTAATACATTTTTGAGCAGAGACTTCAAGATTAGAAAGCATAATTTCAAAAAATAGAATTACTACCATGCTTTTGAACAGGCAAAGAAACATAGTACTATGAGACTACTGCTACACCTAGCTGCATCATTCCAAATCATAAAATTTAATTGCTGGGAAAAAGATATTCAGGCCAATCAAGTAACAAAAGACAGTGGTAAAACACAATGGCAGCTGTTCTCCAGCTTACAGACTTGCTAATATCAGTAAAAAGGCAAATTCCAACTACAAGTTTTATCAGCATTGAAAATGCTCAAAGGTGGCTCCACCTTCACCTTTTCCATCAAAATCAGCCACCCAAAGAGCTTTTATTATATGAGATTCGTAGAGTGAATTTCAGAGTATCTGCAATGGTTATGTGAAGGGCTCGACTCTCTTTTCTCTGACAGATCTAGGCCATCTGAGCAGGTTTTAAACTTCCTTCATCACCTCCGAGACTGAAACTAAAAAGGAGGTATACGGTACTCAGTCTGAAAGCTTTATAGTACTGAAGGCTGGCAGAAAACTGAACACATGGAGTTAACCATGAAGGCATATGATGCTATTTTAATAACCAACGTTAATGACAGGACTGCTAGCAGTTGCAAAATTAGCTGCATCTCTGTCTTGTTTGTGGTGTCTGTTGCTCAAGTCCTTTAACTTTTTCTCAGAAAGCTATTGTTACCCAGATCTCTGAGCAACTGCAGAAGCCAAACCAACCTGGGCTGCCAAATGGACAAGATAAACTGAAGGGTCAGATAGAATGGACGGCCTGTGTTTCAAAATCCATTTTATATTTTGCTACATTTGATTCCGAGTATTAAAAATAACTTTGGCTTTAAAATTTTTCTGGCTGTTTTATTCAACCATGGTCCCAGGTCAGCTAGACCTGCCAAGGAAGCCTGGTGTTGAAGGTCAGTGTGTACTATGCAATGGCAAAATGATGGCTATGCCCAAAGAGGGACTTGAAAGGAATCAGAGGCAGGAGAAAGTGCCCTCAAACGGCAAAGTTCAGGAATCATGACAAGCTCATTGGAAATTTAACTGGTAAATTAAAACTCTCATAGAAAATTACTATTATAAATTATTATGCTGGTAAAAAGAAAAGCAAGGAGTTGTGCTCTCTTGCTACACCAGTACTCAGGTAATTGGTATTTCTATTCACTGGGGTGAGGGACATTTAACCTAGAAATCCAATTTTTGTAGAAGAATGTATTTATAAGTATATAGAAGTTCTTCATTGTTAATATGCAGTTACTAATCAAAGACATCATTCCATTCAATCACAATTTAAAAAAGAAAAAAAAACCTGCAAAAAAATCTAATGGAACAATAAATTTGGTCTCATTTTTCAAAGAAAGTGTTTCTTGGACAGAAGCCTAAGTTAAAGACTGTTTAAATTAAAAAAGGAAGGACATGCATAATCTCTTCATCATTCTCCTCTTCCCCAATTATGGTTTTGTCTTCTTCAATGCTAGGAAGCATTTACAATAGTTAAGAATGAAAAGGCCTTACAAACCAGGGTTCCATAGAAAGTCATAGGCAGACATGCCTTTCTCCAATGTATGGTTAGACACTTCTGGGAAACACTAAGGAAATGTCTTCCACAAACGTGAAAAGACCACAAAATAAAAATAGAACAGAAGGCAGAGGCCAGGTAGTTTCTTTCCTCCGAAACAGGAACGACTGTTCAATGCCTGCATGAGTTAGCGTTATGGAAGTCCTCCTGTAGCCATGTTATGTGAAACATTGGCTACCTCTAACCAATGGAAAGAATATGACAAAGCATTCCTCAAAGTACAAAGCAGTATTTTTCTCACATTCTCATTTCCTTCTTTTGTTAGAGTCTAGCCCCACTTGTTCTCTGGCTCCAGCCATTGCTGAAGTTCCTTAACAGAGCAGCTTCTGTTCTCCTTCACAAAAGAGAACTACTGGATAAGAACTAAATGTCTTTATCAAGACCATAGTCACCTCAGCGACAGCTGATAAAAACAAAACAGAGAAATTGTTTGTCCATCATGCTGTTGCCTCTTCCAGTGGGCTCCAATCACAGACTTCTTATTTCATGGACAACGAATTAAGTTCAAGAATTCTCCTGACATGAGGGGAAAGGAGAGACTGAAGCGAACAAGGATTTTCAAATAATAATTTCCACTAGAAACAATCGCATTGTGGGACCCAACATACCATTTTGTACAGAGCTCCAACATCCCCTCTACCTCCAAAACTACCCATAATCTAATACTTGAAACCATTATAGTAGGCCTGAGTCATCCCTGGGCAAAGACCAACTGAGAAAATGTTCACTAGCCAACAAACAACAACCCCAAAAGTGGTAAAGCAGAGAAAGATGTACCTTTAAATCTTTACAATCTGTCACTACTATGACCTGAACTCCACAGCCCACTGCTGAACCAGGAATGCATTGTATACACAGCAAAATTATGCACATTTATCTCATGGTTTCTGTTGATAATGTGGACCAATTTACAGTAATTTTCTGACTGTCACATAACTATTCATATACAATCAGTGCAAAACTTTTTTAGGATTGTTATACTTACTGGGATGTAAATGTATTTTATATGCAAGTGGAAGTACTAGCTGTAAATAAAAAGAAGAATAAATACATCTGTGGAGAGACAATAACTTAAAGTCACAATAGCTTGGCCAGTAATTGGAAAGATGTTCTTTTCAGGTGCTAGATAAAAGTTATACAGATCTTCTGGTCAAGACCAGAATACATACAGAAATTAGAAGAACCAGACAGCTACAAATCGTCTCTCCAGGAAGGAGGCCATGAATTACCAACAACTGCTTGAGCTACAACACTGGAAGAAAGACACAGAGAGACTGAAATATCAATTCAGAATAGCTGTGCACATAGCATTAAATCATAGCTTCTTACTTTTTCCAGTAAAATAGTAAAGTTTATGTAGGATTGGGTATACACAGACTTGTATCTCTTCATTTAATGGGTAGGAAGTTTGGGGGAATAAAAAACATTTTGCTTTAAAAATCTGGTTTTGAATCACCTTAATCATTCACTAGTGAGAAATATTTTATTTCAGCTGACAGAATTAGGCCTGTCATGCTACTACACCAAGAAATCAGAAGAGATTGAAAGTGAACTGAAGCAGTGCTGAACCCACAAGTTCCAGCTTCAAGAGAAATGCGGGGAGAAGTGAAGCTGTTTGCTGAACTACTTACTCATCTGTATACCTCACTATTTAGTCAAAAGGGGGTGCAAAGGTGCATAAGGCACAGGTAAGCTGTGAACTTACAGTATCCAGCAGAGCAGAGGATACACATCACACCCCTCAGCTACGAAGGTGACGAGGATTCTACGTAGCTCCAAAACCCCCCAGCACATTTTTCAATCATATGTATATTGCACTTATTTTAAATCAGCATTTAACACCTAGTGATTCAGAGAAAGGAAATTTTCCCCTCGGAATATTTTCAATATTGTTCCACAAAGTAACTGTGAGAACTTGGCATAAGCTCCGATAGGCAATGAAGGAGGGAAGTCTATCAGAGACTTGCTTTTACTACAGCTTGAACATGAGGTTCAAACCTGAAAGACGAAGACATTTTAAAATGTACATTTCTACCTATTGCCATGGCAGGGTCATGGACAAAGTTTCCTTCTGTCAATCATATCCATATTTTGCTTAAGGGGAACTCTAAGTAGCAGAGGAAAAAAAAAAAAAATTGAATTCATGGAAAGGTTATTGGGATTCACCACAAGCTAAGCTATTGGCAGAATGCACATACATTCGGTTTGTATCCATTAACTAGATATAATTAATCACAATGACAAAACCAAGATTATACAGCCTGAGTAGTAGATATTAATGGATGTAATAAATACACAGATGTAACGGAACCTGTGAGCAACAGAGGTTGAACTTACTCATCATTACCGAGTCACTTGCAATTTTTGCAAACTTTTTATTAGACAACCACTTATCTGACAACTTATTCTAATAAATTGAATATTACCATTACCAAAAGAATACATGAGAATAACATACCAATTCCAAAATGTCCACATCTATGCAATACCTATGGAATATTACTTGTGTTTGTGCTTAAGTTTACTGAAAACATTCTCCAGGGGTGGAGAAAGAACACAAACTGATTTTTTTTTTTATTTAGTCAAAGCAAAAATTAACTATTCATCCATCCATGTATCTATTTTCCTTTTCTGTTTTATTAAAATAGCATATGCAGTAGTCTTGTCTATATTATTGATGACAATGTGGTGGCTATTGGACTGATATAATGGTCTCAAGGAGTTTCCAAATATAAATATATTCTAATGAGATAATCCCTAGAGCATGGATATGGAGGAATGCTATCTAAATAATGTCACTTCTGTTGCAGAATTGGTTTCAAATTAATTGTTTCTTTCTAAAGCTATAATTATCAGGAGGAATGCAGTTAGTCAGAAAAGATGAAGTTAAAAAGTGCATAATGTTTAATAGCTCATTAAATAGAAAATATATTGTAAATTTGGGAATCAGAATGACTTGCAGCTAACTGTGACATGATGGGTCATGGCACATGAAAAGAGACTTTTTTGGCAGGAAAGCAATTTGGTAATGCTGACTGCAGTCTGCATTTACTTGACATTCAGAAACATTGTATGACACCAATGCAGATGAGGTGAACAGTGAAGAGAAAAGGAAGGGCAAGGACAGCTAGAGGAGAAAAAGTTAGGTTATGAGCAGCTGGAGGATGATGAGGAAGAGGATAATACGACCATCATTACTGGGAGTTCAATTTTTAAAGTGGGAATGGGAACGAAGTGTTATATTAAAGAGACTCGGTGTATTCATGCAGCTATAGTGATAGCTGTGTCAGCACTTTTCTCACAGAGAGGCTTTACGTAGAACTCATATACATGAATAATTAGCAATTCTGTAATTTCTCTTCTGATAAGAAAACATAGTAACTGTTATGTACGCATTGCTCTGAGTATGATTTTAAAAGCATACTTCATTTTTTAAAAGCATGAAGTGTGCATTTACCAGATGTCAAATACACATTTATAATAATGCAACAACTCAAGGCAACTCCAAAGAAACTCTGAAACATTTAAGAACGATTGTACTGTTAAAAAGAAAAAAAAAAACAAAACCTAAAACATTACACCACAGCCTCGAAGCGGAAGAAGCTCAGAAGAGCTGAGCTAAGCTTAAACTTTCTCCTGGTATATTTTCAGATAAGCAGAGACCCCCAGAGTGACATGAGACGTGAACACGATCAGAATGGGAGAAGGCAGCCGTGCATTTGCACGGCCACAGCCAGACGCACGCCACACCAGCCCGCACCACCGCGAGGGCCAAAGCCCCGTAAAAGCCCCACGCGGCCATCTCAAAGCACGAGGTGATGTACGAGGTACTGCAGCACATGGGCTCAGACTCCCAGATGAAGCACGAGCAGCTGAAAAGGGGAAGAAAGTCACTCGGAGTTATGTTCTTTTATTTTCTTAGGTTTTGACCGCAAGTTATCTACGTGGTAGAACAAGATCTGGGATACAATCACCAAAAATACCGCTACCAGTGTACTGGGTTTGGCTGGGATGGAGTTAATTTTCCTAACAGTAGCTCGCAAGGTGCCGTGTTTTAGATTTGTGGCCGTGGATAAGGCCATGAGGCAGGTGGTACGCCCCTGAAGGGACCGTGGCCCACGGGTTAAGGCCATGCCAGAGCAGGGACATCCCCAGAGGGATGGCGGCCCGCGGGTAAGGCCGCACCGCAGCGGGTGCGCCTCAGCGTGACCACGGCTGTGGATGAGTGCAGGCCGCAGCAGGCGTACCGCTAAAGAGGCTGCGGCCTATGGACGCTGGAGCAGCGGCAAGGGGAATAGTTCGTTGCGACGTCAAAGCCTATAACCCGGCCCAAAGGGACCAGGGGCGGAGGTTGTAACAGAAACACCTTCAAGTCGTTGTAACCCAGGATTTGGGCTGCACGTTACAGGAATTACTACAGCAGGAGCCACCCAAACCAGTGGAGGACAAGCCTCAGAAGCAGCAGGAGCAACGCGACCTGAGCTGGCTTTGGTGCCCAGTAACTCCACACGACTCCATGTCGTCCTGAGCGACCACCCCAACAGACAGAACCCAAGTCACGGACTAAATGAGCTGCGTGGACATTTGCAGACATTATACAGGGGTGGTCCACTGACTAAGGGAATGACATCTGTGTGTATATATATATCAAATGGCAGGAAGGCGGGGGGAGGAGGTTAACGACGGTGTATTGGATAGTGTGGGACCTGAGCATGACGTAAATGGTCGAGAATGAGGGGTGGAGATTGTACTGGTTGTGGCTGGCGTAGAGTTAATTTTCTTCATAGTAGCTTGTAAGTTGCCGTGTTTTGGATTTGTGATGAAAACAGAGTTGATAACAGAGGGACCTTTTAGTTATGGCTAAGCAGTGCTTCAACAGCATCAAGGCCTTTTTTTTCTGTTTCTCACATTGCCCAACCAGTGAGAAGACTGGAGGTGCAGGAGAGCTGACCCCAACTGACCCAAGGGAGATCCCAGACCATGGGACGTCATGCTCAGCATGTAAACCTGGGGGAAGGAGAAGGAAGGGGGGACGTTGGGAGCGATGGCGTTTGTCTTCCCCAGTCCCCGTTGGGCGTGATGGAGCCCTGCTGTCCTGGGGATGGCTGAACACCCGCCTGCCCGGGGGAGTGGGGAAGGGATTCCTTGGTTTGCTTTGCTTGCATGAACAGTTTTTGCTTTCCCTATTAAACTGTCTTTATCTCAACTCAGGAGTTTTCTCACTTTTACCCTTCCAATCCTCTCCCCCCATTCCACCGGGGGGGGGGGGAGCGAGCGAGTGGCTTCGTGGGGCTGAGCTGCCAGCTGGGGTTAAACCAGAACAATCAAATTATAATGTTTATGAACAGAAAATAGTAAAATCTTGTTGCCATAAAGGAAAATGAATCTGCATGGGGGGAAAAAAACATTTCCTAAGTCGGAGGCTCAACCAGCACCTGGGTTCATGGCCACTTCTTTCTTTGAACATCCACTGAACAAATACCAATGTAATGTAATGCCTCAATTATGAAGGTTTTGACACTTTGGCAGTGATGTGTTTTAAGAATTACCTTAATTCCAATGCAAGGGATATCCCTCATGATTCTAGATTGAGCAGAAAAAAGGAGGATCATATAATGAGAAGTGTCAGGCAACATTAAGCGTATTGGCTGATAACAGCATATCTGAATTTACTGCATGTTTTTTGCATACAAATACAATATTTCTTCTGTCCAGATTCCAGTAAGCTTATAAATCAGAACTTATCTCACTTTATTTGCTGCTGTTACCAGACCTCAAGATAAAACTTCCCATCTTATTTAAGTATGGCTTATTTGTTACAATAGAGAGATAAAAAAATTTCAAAGCTAAATAAACACAGGTAACACAGTCCAGAGAGGGTATTCTTCTCCTGTGATGGTGCTGAAACCGATCTTTTTTCTGCAATTAAGCTTTAAACATGACCTCATTTCTTGCAGGAATACCATAGCCCGACACACTTTGTCAGAAAATGATATTTTACTTTAGTGCCACACCAGTAACATCACATTTGAAAATTTACATGTTTGTAATTGTAGTTTCTAATACCATAATACAGGGTAGCTACTTGTAGCGTCTTTCTGAAAATTACCTGCTGTTATATAGTCTCTGTTCTGAATTTAAGGGGATTGAATGTTTGTAAAAGGTGTAGGACTGACAAGCCATCGAAACAAAGCTCAACTCTTAAATTTGTACCCAGAATACAGACACAAACATAGCTGTCTCAACAGCACTCCACCTACATGCCTTCAACATGGATCACTCTAAGCAATTAGCAACGTTCATTCAGGCTCGCTTCAGATAAGTCTTCAAGCACATAATTAATTTGACTAGTCCCACTGAAGCCACATGCTTACAGCTGAAATGCCTTGCATGATCAGACCTCAGGTTTTGCCTCCCTGTGCACACAGCAGGCGCACATCCTAATTTTTGCTAGTGCTGACTTTTGCGACTTGGACGCTTCCACAGTAAGAACCAAACTAAGACTACTAACTCATTTTAGATAAGCCATGAGACAAGCTTCAGATGGTATTGACTCTCATCCCATACTGGTAAACATTCAAATTTCAAACAGTTTCCTACATACAAACAGCACAGAAAGCCATTATCTTTCCTTGGAGCCATTGAGCCATTCTGCATTACTTTGCAGTGCCGTTAAGTTCAATGACGCAACAGCCAATGACAAATTACGGGGGAGCCTAGAACTCAAAAGGCCAAACGGCTATCTTAAATGGGAACAAACACTGAAATAAGTCTCAACCGAAAGGGGATCTACAGCACATAGTTTTAATGCAGTGCTCACAGACCTCCCAGCTGCAGAGTCACGAAGCAGAAGGCGGCAGCCAGCCCGAGACTGCACAGCAGAGGCTTTGGGGCAGGTTCTCCCACACGTGTACTTTCACATGGCAAGGGAGAAGCCACGGGGAGAGCCTGGGACCAGGAAGAGCATCCTGCACAAAGATGCTCACGTGAGCACGAAAAGCCATTTGGTGACCCAAGGGCTGCACCATACCCTCTCCCCCATCCCGTGACACGACCCGTCAGAGACGAGTGGAGGGCCACGCACTGCACAGCTATAACCGGTCTCTGGCACGATGGACCGGAGTCCACGGCTCTGCCTCCTCAGTATGTGATGCAGAAACGGCAGCGGGGGGGTGGAAAACATCCGGTATGGGAGTATCACTGCAAATGTGCTCCTGTCTCTAAAAGAGCTGGTGTGAGACTGCATGTTATGGAGAGATTTATTTTAGAAATGTGTTATATCCTCCTTTTAAAACAGAAAAATAAAGCAAAACCAGTACACTAAACAACTTGCAGTTTGGTTCCAGTAAGTCAGTTAAAATATACCGTACTGCAATACCGCCTCCTTGCATTTCAAGAAGGAAATTGCTTTATTGGATCAAGCTAGTGGTCCGTCTAGTCCGGTACCTCATCTTCAAATAGGGGATGCTAATATTGCCACCGAAGCAAGAAATCTTCCACACGGAGAGAGGCCGGCATACAACCAAGAGTAAAAACTTGGTTATCTATTTCAAAAATGTTTTATACTTACCAACCCATTTCTTAATATTTTGCTATTTATACAACTGAACAGGTTTGTTGAACTGTGTTTGCGCATTTATTTACCTGCTTAGTTCGGCAATCTAAAACACCTTACGTGGCCTTAATTCCAATCCGTGATTTAAGCATAGAAGATCACCAAATGCCCACGAGTCCAAAAAAACCTCTGTGTGCTTTCACCTGCGTGCTGCCCTGCACTATGGCTCTCCCCTTGGCGTTGTTAAAGGGATGCTCACACAGGTCGACGCGGCTGTATACAGTGCTGCCCGGGTGCCGAGAGACCTGTGTTCAAGTTTCATATTACGAGATCAGCAAGATGTGAAGTGAGGCTACTGGAAAATGTAAGCTATTAACATAGTACGGATTATGAGGTTTGATTAGCTTTAAACACGGGAAAAAAAACTGTTTCCCACTTTCACACATGCAGTGATATAAGTGATTCTTCCATACCACAAAAGATACATGAGCTACTCCTCTAAGTGCTTAATCACGCAAGGACTAAGGATGAAATCCATACAAAGCATTTTCTAGTGCTACTTGAAGCAATAGCTACAGCTGCAATGCATTCTACAAATCAGTGTCCTGACGTATCAGAACAGAAGAAAAAGCTAAGAAAGCTTTTTTTAGGGACTTCATCCCATTTTATGAAAGTACATAGTGTCCTGCCATAACTAGTACAGTAAAGCACGATGTCTTTATTATTTTCTCTCTTCTATCTCCAAAGCATTTTTCAAAACACGCTGCATGAAAGAAGCTCTATAAAAATGCCTTGAATTGTTTATCTTAAAAATGTGACTGTTTTGCACTAGCAGTATGAAGAAGTACATTAGGTAGCCATTATTATTTTGTCTCCTCTTTTGATAAATAACTGACTATATATGGTAAGCAAGAGTGGCTGGCAAGGATGTATAAAGAATCAAAGCACAAAAATCACTATCTTCCCAAGTTCTACCAAGAGCAAAAGGAGATAGCTTTGCAGCTGTCACCAGGAAAAATGAACGACATTACTGTTGATGTTTCCACGTTCATTCCTACGTCTGATGAGTTTTGTAAGTCCGAACAGAGTTATGAGGCAGAGTGTTTTGAAGTATACGTTAACAGCTTACAAAACCAAATTGCTGGGCCAAACTTCCTGTTGAAATGGCTCCAAGAGTGGGCCTCCGTTTTTAAAAAGTATTATTTCAAATGTGAAGGTGTGCACTTACAATGGATTCTGTGAAGCTCAGTATACACTATGCACGTTTTCTCATCCTAAAAAAAAAAAAAAAAGGCAAGCAAAATCCTTTTAAAGCGCACACTTAAATTCAGTGATCTAAAGATAACGGAGCAAATCTCCAGCTGGTTTAAAATGTCAGAGCTTCAACTACTTCAATGGAGCAATGGATGTCTCCATCAGCTGGGGATGCCCCTCTGAACACATAAAAATGGTTGCGAATGGGGACAGGTCAGTAGTGAGGTCTGCTGGCACGGGACCCTTCTGTTACATTCATCCAAACGCAACTTCTGCCTCAATGCCTTTAAAACTAAGCATTTCAAAAGGTAAATGGAAAATGCATTTTCAAATTAGAAGCTATTGCTACCTGAATTATCTGCAGCTGCAGTAGCAAATCGATGGGACAAAGACAACAAACGTCATTTAAATGAGATGTTTAAATATAGACTGTAAATGAGAGATGGAACATTAATTAATTAGATTTGTAGGGTCTTCCCTTGCTTTAGCCTCTGTATCATCACGCAGTCTTTGTTTACTTTCATTAATTTTCTTTGTTTGATGACGTTTGACTAATAAATACACTGATGAATTGCATCAGTAAATGTCATCCATATATCACAAAACCAGAATGTACTCAGTGTTTCTGGCACACTGATGTTAAAGGATTTTTTTTGTTGTTTGAACTTTCAGTACTTAACAAAGGAAATAATACTGCTTTGCTGGATAAACTTCCTGGGTTTTATTTTAATTTTCAGTGAACAAACAGCTGCAGAATAATGTGACTTAATGAAGCATTTCTAATAAAATCCTGCAGAAGTTAAAACAGGGGCATAGAACTGCTTGCTCACTGATAGTTGTATCATTCAGAATAATTTTGCAAGATGGTGATCACATTGTTGTGTAGATGAGTATTAGGTAATGTGATTTTGTGTCTTCCAAAGTCAGTTATTTCATTCAGTGTGATAACTAGTTAGCACAGTTCTGTTCCTTATTTATCGTAAGTAAAACATGCAACGTAATTAATGCAACACATTTCTAATACACCAGTTGAGCTTTACAGAGGTTGGTAAGTAGCAATACAGCCAGCCATAAATTTAAGTGTGAAGATGCTCAGATCTGAAAAATTCCACGGTATGTTTTGCTTACCAAAAACACATAGCCTGCATTTGTGGAGATGTCCTTTACCAAGTCTGTCATCACCTGTGATGAAATTATGAAACTTCCTGGCTGCTACATGCTTCTCTGCCACCACAATCCAGTGTAAAGTATTATTTGCTTTATGTAAATCGAGATAGGGTTCAGTGAATCATCACTTTGCAACCTGCCAGTAAAGCAATCTCCAATATCCGTCTGTACACACATCTGTTTACTTCCATTCAGAACAAGTTTTTCATGTATTCCCCACCAGAATTATCAAGTGCATTACAAGCATCCAGACGTAAAGCTGAGATCCCTCAGATCCTAAGAAGGGACAGGTAAAAAGGTTACCCTGTATGTCCAGTATGATAAAAGATACTGCCAGATTAGTCGTCATTCTCTGATTAAAACAGCATGACAGGAATAGAGATTTTATCTCAGTCACCCACTACCAGCAGCATATCTAAAATTAATACCACATTTTTGAAAGCCCCCTTATGTTCAAACAACATGTGGAACCAGTGAATAGTAATCCTGATTTGCTATCAACTAGCTGAGCAAAGCTTTCCACTGAAATTATGGCGCTTAGGTAGTTTACACGTCTAAGAACAACAGTATTGTAGGTTTGGAAATTGGGACTTTATGAAACCAAGAAAACACACAGCTTTCAGTATTGTCTCAGCAGTACCAGCTCTCTGAAATAAAATGTTAATAATGAAATTTATATGAATGACTTTACTACTGTTAATTATACACTCACAGAACAATTCAGGCATCAGTATGAAATGACTGCACAATTACTGTGAAAAAGTATAACAAAAGATGTAACCTTTGCCACCCCTGATAAAAATGCCTTAGTACGCTCTTTCCCAACTTCAGCTAAGCTAGTACCATTGAACTACTATTTTTCTAGTGTCTACCCTACGCTACAGAAAAGAATCTTAATTTATCAATTTGACTTCACTTAGATCAGCCCATAAAGAAGCCTTAAAGTGTTAAACATATAGCAGGCTGAATGCTAATGTCTGAAACTAGTTGGTAAGACCGCGAAACCAGATAACAATTATCATTTAGTCAATAGTAATTTAAATGTATCCACTGCTGTGCAAAGACCCTAAGACCCTGAATGCTTTACGGGCCTTTCAGGGATAGGGGTTGAGTATGTTTATTATTTAAATTGACAGTTCTGCAGGAGTCAAAGCACGGTGCTTTAAATACTGAGCCGGTGTCTACTGGGGGGTGGGTGGTAGAAGTGAGGTACTTAGTGCTCTAAGAAAAATACTGATGGTCTCCAAGCAAAAGCTGGAAAGAGACAACTGTAACTACACATATAATTTAAAAAGCTTTAAGCAATGACTTTAACCGCCGGTAAGAAGGAAACACACAGAAGAGCCACGCATGGCAACTCCTAACAGGGCAGCGCAAGCCACTGCTCCTTATTCTTTGCACCGATAACCTGGCGTTGGAGCCCACAGCTCCACAGAAACAAAGCATTTTAAAACTTTCTCTTGCAAAGCTCTAAATGGGGTGGAATACGGGGAGAGCCCTCTCACTGTGGCAGACAGAACCTGCAACATATTTAGTAGGCAAATGGAAACGCAAAGCCAGCAGCGTGGATGGCCAAGGTACGTTCCATACTACACGCACCGCAACTTGGGGAGCGTTACGCGCAGCAGGCAGGGAAGCCACGAACCGTCCCTCCACGGCTCTTTCTGCCTCAAGGGTTCGGGAGGGGACCCCTCGCTCCTTCAGCCGCTCTCCCACAAACCCTCCGAAGGGCTCCGGGGCAGAGTAAAACCCCGCCGTGACCGGGGGTGCTGCCCGTCGGCGGCCACCCTTCCCACCCCGCTACTTGGGCTGGAAACCGAGGGGGCTCCCCTGGACCCCCACGGCTCTGCTGAAACGCTGAAGCGTTCCTTCCAATAAACTCAAAGAAAATTAAAAGGAACAAAAAAAAAAACAAAAACAAAAATCACCCAACGGAAAAAAAAGCGCCTTGCGGATCCCCCGGCGCCCGGCAGCAGCCGCGGCAGGCCGGCCAGGGCAGCTGCCCCCCCCACCCGCCTTCCTCCAACTTTTGGGCAGCCGGCGGCAGCAGCCGGGGCCCCGCACACCCTCCGCCCGCCGCCGCGGGGTCTCCGCCAGCCGCGGAGCGCATCTCCCACCCGTGTCCGTGTGCGTGTGTGTCCCCCCCCGCCGGCGCCCAGCCAGACACACAGACACAGACGGACGCCCCCGGAGCGCTGCGCTCACCTACCTGCAGCCCCGCTTCTCGCTGGAAACCCCGAAGGATCGGCCGCCTCCCGTCGCGGGGGAGCTCCGGCCTCACCGCCCGGGCATCGCCGGCACACGCCCCGCCAGCGCCCGGGGGCATGGAGCGGCGCCGCGCTCGGCTCGGCCCGGCCCGGCCCGGCTCGGCTCGGGTCTGCCCCCGCCTCCCTGGGAAAACACCTCGGAGGGGCCAGAGGAAGGGCGAGGGAGGGAAGACTTGAAGTGTTTCTGGTGCGCGATTTCAGAGTCTCGGGAAAAGCAACGGGAAAAACGAAGAATTCAGAGAGGACGAAGCGCGGGTCGGCTGTCGGAAGAGCGGCGGGCGAGGCAGTCCCGCAGCCCGGCGAGGCAGTCCCGCAGCCCGGCGAGGCAGTCCCGCAGCCCGGCGCGGCTCCGGCCCCTCCGCCAGCCGCCCGCGGTCCCGATCCAGCCCCGCCGGCGGCGGCAGGCGGCAGCGACAGCCGGCGCGTCCTGCAGCGGTCCCTCCGTTAGCGCCTCTCTGATTGGTCCGCCGCCCGCGCGCCGCGCGGCTTCCCCCCTCCCGCCGCCGCCTTCTCCCTCCCGGGAAAAGTAATTGGAGAGCGCGGGGTTCACCGCCGCCGGCGGCCGCCCCGCGCCCAGCCCGCGCGCTCCGCACCGCTGCGCACCGCTGCGCACCGCTGCGCACCGCCCCGCGGAGGGGCGCGGGGCCGCCGCCGGGGAACCGCAGGGGCAGCTCCAAGCGCGCCCCGCGCGGGGGCAAAGGGACGCCCCTTCTCCTCCCCGCGGGTCACCCGGCTCCTTCGCCGCTCGCCTCCCCTTCCCCGGCCCCTTTACGAGGCAGCACGTCCCGTCCCGTCCCGTCCGTCCGTCCGTCCCCCCTGCCCGCCGCCGCCTCCCCCGCACACCGCCCCCGCGGCTCGGCGCGGCTCTCCCCTCCGCTCCCAAGCGGCGAGGCGCGAAGTTTCCGCACAGGCGCACGTGGCCGAGGAGGAGGAGGAGGAGGAGGAGGGAGGAGATCCCCGTGGAGTCCCGGCGGCCCCTCCGCGGGGGTGTAAGGCACCGCCGCCGCTCCCCCGGGACTCCCCCTTCCCCTCCGGCGGGAGGCCGGGCTGGGCCGGTCCCCCGTGGGGAGCGGGGGCAGGGGCAGGGGTGGGAGGGAGGAGGCGGCGGCGGCGGCGGCAGCCAAAAGCTGGGCTGTGTCTCCCTCCAGAGGGAGAAGGGAGCCGCGCACGGCAGCTCCGGCGGCGGGAAAGCCGCGGCCGAGCCACCCCCACCCCCCCCGCGCAACTTCTTCCGCGGGTGGGGGGCCGCGCCCGGGGGGCGGCCGTGGAGGGGGGAGAGGCCGGAGGGGTCTTCTGCCTCCGCTCGAACCGGGGCGGTGGGCGCCGGAGGGCGAGGAGGAGTGCCGAGCCCGGCTCGGGCCTTCGTTTCGGCGCGGGTGGTGCCGCTCGGGCGGAGGGGGGGCAGGGGAGGGAGGCGGGGGGGACCCTCCTCCCCCGGTACAGCGGCAAACCCGCCGCTTTCCCCTCGTCCGCTCCCGGGTTAAGCGGGGACGAACGCAGGCAGCGTTAAGAAGTAGGGATACGCTTCATCAGCTGCTGTCTGGGTTTAAGTTGTACCAGCTAGCGTGATAGCGAGTTGTCCGAAAAGAAGCTTCTGCGGAGTCCGTGCCGTAACCGTCATCGCACCTGAGCTGATGTTGACAGCAACTCTGTGAGGAACAGAAGAGGGAAGCAAACACTTCCCCAGTTGTTATTGTTCGTGCTACAGGTTTTCCATGTAAGGAAGGATCTGTAGAATGTTTTAATAATTTTTTTTCAAAGCAAATACAGACCTAAAGGTCCATGCGGTCAAAAAAAAAGAAAAGGCAAAATGGAGAAGAAAGGGCTTAATGTTGACTACCCCGCACACAGTGATGCAGCTGCAGGATGAAATACAAAGAGGCTGGTATGGAAAGGGCAAGTTAAAAGTAGGCTGGTACATGGTTGTCACAACCGCTGTTGCAGCAAACACTGCAGTACACATACGTGCCTGGATGCGGACTGCAGCCAAATTCAAAGGCTGCTGGTTGTAAAGACAGATGTGGTCTTATCTCATTCATTCGAAACTGATACAATAACATCACGATTTCCCTAGCCGGTATCTGTGTTTCTACATTGGCAGACAGCTAAAAATAATGCCGAGGGAACTGAAACAACCAAGACCGTGCTGCTATCAGCGGCGTGATTGCAGTACACTGAGGTAGACCCAAACTAATGTGGGTCCACAGCGGTTGGATGCTCCTGCCCCACCAACGCAAAAGGACCAGGGATCCTGAACACGTACTGGAATGGGTAACCTTTCCTGTTGCGTAGGTCAGTGTAGCACTACAAGTATTTGCTACTGGATTAAAAGCAGTCAAAGCACACCAAAAATGCACCAACTACAGCAGCTGTGGCACTTTAGACATAGCTAACGCCTTGTAATTATAGGAGCACATATACCTATGTTAACTGCATGTATCATTACACTCAAGTTGACTGTGTATCTCACAACCAGAGGGTACTTGGTAGTTTCATATTGGTGTCCTGCTGTTACAGAAATCAGGCAAACACATCTGAAGACACAGAACTATTACAACCCAGTTAAAGCAATACAAACCAGTCACATGCAAACAAGAGAAGAAAAAGCAGTAGACAAAGCTGACCTGTTTTGAAACCCAGGAATTTTGTCCGTGCAAATCTTGGACAATGTGATCATTATTTATGGCGTGGTGCTGCTGCACATGAGCAGTTGTTCCAGCTCACTTTGCACAACATCTGAAAATCTGAACAAATCTGCAGTACTCACACACAGGTTGTATGACACCACGCAGAAAGACACGCTTTCGGGAAGCTTCTCTACGTGCTTTCACAGTGTGGGCAACGCTCCTGGGAAGAACTGAAATGAGCCGTTGCACCTATACAGTGCAGCTGGTTTTACAGATGCTTACTTAGTAATCCTGACTCCTCTCCAAAGGTGCATTTGTACATGCTGCACATGCACGATATGATAAATTTACCATTTTCTGGAAATACCAGGTTGGCAGTCTTTGTCCTACACAGCCTGTATTTATGTCTTCCTGACTGGAAAATCCCCAGCTGAATCCTGTGGCCTTAGAACACAATACAGTTACGAAACACAATTATTATATGAATGTTCTCTCTTTCTTCCTTTAGCTTGTTTCATTTTTGTGTTAGTGTCACTATTTCTTACTTCTCAGCAATTTGTAGGGCTCTTCCACACGCTAAAAGAAAACCATAAAGCATGAAAATGGGCATTGGCGCTCGCAACAGGTATCGTGTTTGGAAGAACTTCAGCATTTGCATTTCAAGGTGAACAGCAGAGCATAAAAATCAGGAAAATAAAATCTTGTTTCTGAATAGTTGCATATATGTGGATCTGGTATGTATCCTTTTCAAACACTGATTTTACTCAGAGGCATGCATGTTCTGAGCTGCTAACTAGAGAAAATATATATTTTGATAGCCACCTGTAGATTTGTCTCTAAGAACTCAAGTTCACTAATGTCCACCAACAATTTTGCTCCTTTATCTTTCCCAAGAGACCCCTCCCCTCCCAGCACCCACCACACCACTAACTAACTAACTGAACGTGCCAGTTGCAGCACTGTTCTTCGGTTTAGCGGTTGGGTTCTTGGTTGCTCATAAAGATCAGATTTTCACTCGGGTCTTCCATCTCTCTTAATATTGAACTTCAGGTACTAAAATAAGCAGGGACACAGACCGCAGGTCTCATGAGGAATACCTCAATGGCAGGAGACCTGTAGTGGCTTGGAGCCTGATGTGCAGCAGCATCCTCCAACATTCCTCTGTTGCCAACCCCTAAAGCTGGGGAAGAGGAAGCATGGATTCCAAAAGCCAGCTGCTGTAAATTATTTGTGGTTATCACCCTGACGCTCTGTGAGCTACAACAGTCCAACAGTGCCTACAAGTCCCTTTTACGATGTGTATACAGGTACACAGTTACACACTCATGTTTTTATCACAGGTGGGAATCTGGTCCACCAAATTTAACCTTCCTTAAAAGTTCTGGTACATTCCAAATATTTATGTACAAAAATAAAGGAAATTGACTCCTGACAAGCTGATGGCAAATGAAAAGGCAATGGAGCAAAGTTATTCTGGGGTTCTTTAATAAGTCTCCCACAGGCATTTATTAAAATCATGCTGGTTATTGGATTTGGAAGGAAATGGGGTTTTTAACTAGCATACTGGAATCATCACCAATCTTTCAAAGCTTCCACATAAAATGGAAAAACTGGCTGCAAAAAGTAACAGGAGTAACCATTCTTTCTTTTCTACAACACGTGATACAGGTAAACACTATGATGATTCTTTATGCCATTTAAAACCATTCTCCCAGAATATGAAATGACATGGATTGCTTATGTATGCTAACATAAATGCTGCTCATAGAGTAATGAAATCTTCCAGGATGAAAAAACCCAGATGCATGTACATATTCAATGTCATTTTTGGAGCAAGACTTTGTTGTTTTCATTTAAGAGGAGAGAAAGCTGGGAATTGGAGAAAAAAATGGGTTGAAAGGGATCTCTGGAGGTCTGATTGGGCTGAGGATCCAAACCTCAGTCCTGGGTGGGCTGGCTTTGAAGTTAGGTCAGGTTGCCAGGGCTGTGTCCTGTGGTTTCAGGTATCTCCAGGGACAAAGATTCTACCTGCCAGCCTTTCTCTCCCTTTTGCAGCATTTGACCACCCTCATTGCGAAGGATTTTCTTCCGTACAACCAAACAAATTTCTCAGAATTTCTCTTTCTGCCTCTTGTGTCCATTGCCTCTCTGCCCTTTGCTGTGCGCTTCCAAGAAGCCTCTGGCTCCATCTCCCCTGTGACCACCCATAAGTAGTTGAATGCAGCAGTTACATCTTCCCCTCCCTTTTTCAAGGGGGCTGAACAAACATTTCAGTTTTCTCCTTCACCACTGCTAGGACGCACTGCTGACTCACGTTCAACGTGTCCACCAGCCTCTATAGGCATTTTTCTGCCAAGACGTTTTCTAGGTAGTCGGTGCCAAACTTGTACTGTTGCATGGGGTTATTCTGTCCCAGGTGCCGGACTTGCTTTTGTCTGTGTTGAACTTGATGAAATTCCTGTCTGCTCACTTCTCCAGCCTGCGTTGATCATTCTGGGCGGCAGCCTTGCCCTCCAGTGTATTGACCGCTGCCCGCATTTTGGTGTCACCGCCGGGGAGTGTTTGCCACCGTCATCCAGATCGTCGGTGAAGACTGTGAGCAGTATGGGCTCCAGTACTGAACACTGAGGAATGCCGCTGCTCTTTAAGCTTTGCGTTTTGAGCAATTTGCACCCATTTTTATAAACTACCCATCTGCCCAGTTTGACTACAAGGATGTTACGGCAGACCACGTCAAAAGCCTAACTAGAGTCAAGATAAACCAACTGCTGCTCTCCCCTTCCCCACACAGCCAGTCATTTCATTGTAGAAGGCAATCAGGCTGGTCAGCCAGAATTTGACTTTAGTAAATCCATATTGACTATTCCAAATCACCTTCTTGTCTTTCATGTATGTGGAAATGACTTCCAGGAGAATTTTCTCCATAATCTTCCCGCAGACTGACCTGTAGTTCCTCACATCCTCCTTCTCGCCTTCTTGAAAATGGGCATATTTACCATTTTCCAATTATTTGGGACCTTCTCCTGTCACCACGAACATCTGCAGATGATGGAGAGCGGTGCCACAGTGACATCCTCGGGGGACTTGGGTGCACCTGGTCCCACAGACTCCTATATACGTCCACTTTGCTTAAGTGGTCCCTATTGATCTTCCCCTATCAGGGGTGGTACTTTGCTCCCCCAAACTCACCAACGAAGCAGAGTTAAAGGAAGATGAAGAAACCCTGGGATGAATGCTGTTTGTCTGACCTACCCCACAGAATATCATACAAACAGATCTTTCTTCTTATGCTGTTTCATCAAAAAGAGAAGAATCCCCCAGGCTGTGAGAACTGTAGCTATTTTGAAATATAAAGATGCTTCTTTCTAATATTTCGTAAAGCACCTAAGCTCCCTAAAGGGGAAAGATTTAAAAACCTGCACTCCTCATTTCTCATTTGCTACCTCTTGACAAGACACTACTGAGCTTTTCAGATCTTTTATATATCATCATAAGGCACCTTACTTTCTCTGTGCGCTAGAGACCCTGTGCTGCCAGGCATAGCTTCTGAGTCTTGCTCTGGGTGAAGCACATACCAAAAAGTTAGGTGTTGCAATATTTCGTGCCGTGGCTCCTAAATTTCTTTTTGAATCTAGGCTGTAATCCATGTGAAAAGCAGAAAAAAAAACACCAGAAGAATTCGTGGCCTCCCCACCTTTTGGAAATAGTCTTAAATTTTCTTTTTAACAAGTAACTTGCTTGGTTATATTATATATGTAATAAGCAACAGGTCTGTGCTTTATTACAGCAAAAGGAAGAGTCCGTGGGCCAAATATCTGGGGGTGACTACAGGGCTCTATTGCACAACAAAGGTGTCAATTACAAGAATATTAAGTGTAGTGCTGGTTTCTTATTGGAGGTACAGTAAGTATTATTCATGAGCTTGGGAAAAGGCCGAAATCATACCCACAAAAAAAATTAGCCATTTTTGCTTTTTTTTAAAAAAAACCCAACCAACTATGCCTCCACCTACATCTGTTAGACTGAGACCAGGAAATAGAAATAATCACTAAATCAGGCATCCAGAGAAAGAAATCAGAGGGGGGGGGGGGGAATCAAACAGGAGGAAAGGTGTTCACACACATCTGGCCTGAATTTGGGTTACTATACTATAGAACTCATTCATGCATGCGTTTGTCTTAATCTGATACAATATGGTAGTTCCTATTTTCCTGTGTATCAAACAGCATCAGCTCTTGCAGTCATGCTACAAAGAACTCCAAAATGAATATATGTTTTATCCTTGTTTAAATGTATGTTAATTTTGTTTCAGTTTTACGTTAAAGGTTGCATTATAGACAAAATGGGGGAAAAAGCAGACGTCCTTAGCTAATAAGATTTTCGTCTAATTTTAAAATAAATATATTTATTTCCAAAACTATTTCTTGAATAATTTTCAGGAATTAATGATGTTTATATGATTAAATTATATTAATGAAAAGTAGAACTTGCGAAAACAGGAGGTTAGGCAGACCAAAAGTAGTGAAGGTAAGTAAGGATCAAGCTGATTTCACAAAACAAATCCCACTTACTTTTTTCTGAAACCTCTTTACCAAGGGCAACATGTGTTGGCAGACTTGAGAACTCATCTACAAGAAGGATTAGACTTCACTGTAGAGATTCATGGTGCCATTTATTATCTCATGATACAGCATTTTCTAATCTGTGTAGTGTCATTTTAAAAACAGGCATCACAAATTCTGGTAAAAAAGGTGTCAAAGCTTATTAGCCCGGTAACTCGGTTCCCTCATGGTGGGAGATAAATTAGGGGGTTGTCAGATGTGTTGTTTGCTGAAAAAAGAAAAGTCACTGTGCACTTACCTGGGTTATTTTTTCTAGAGAAATAATACCACGCCCATTTTATACTTACAACACACTCTTTCAAATAATATCACCCAAATTTCAGTAAGTTTAGTGAAAGGTACAGTGTATTAAACAGGAATAAGTTGTTCTGTCCCTCAGTATTTCTTTCGGATTTTGAGTCTTTCTCCCTCTGAATTTTAACTACCTATGTTTTAATAAGGAAAGGAAAAAATAAAAGAGAACTGTACTCAAGAATGTACTAGGCTTGTGTTTGTGCATTAAAAAACATTAAAAGATGCCCTAAAGGATGTTACAGACTTTGCATTTTATGGTGTTTTAATAGTAATGCAAAAAGGTGTATTTTGATATCATCTTTCAGCATATTGAGTACAGGCAAAAATAGAGCTTTCCAAGAGTCAAGAGCAGAAGAAATACTGTTATTTAGAATATTATCTACCGTATTTATTCCAAAACAGCCTGAAACGGGGTGGGGACAGGAAGGAGGGAAGCCAAAACAAGAATAGAATATGATCGTTTTTAAATGTTCTGAATTGCAGATTTCAAGATATTTTCAAAAACAAGACCAAAAGAAAACTTTTTTTTTTTTTTTTGAGAAAAGAGAACCAAAGAGCATTTCAGCTTGGCTGAGGACAAGCAGCTATTAACTCAGCATGAAAAAATGTCTCTGATTAACGCAGAATCAAAAAAATCCACTCCATTTATGTAAAAAGTCACATTTTCTATTTCGAGTAGCTATACCTTTCAATGAGATTACAAATGCGGAGCTAATGGATTACATAGTTAATAGTCTGAATATAAGAAATTTCTCTTTGTGTAAACATGAAAGAAAACTACATGTACCTAGAGAGGATTACTGCCACTGAGACCTCGGGATCTGCAGGGCTGGGAAGTCAGACGGACGGGACTCTGCCTTCCTTCTCAAGCTCTTCCTCCTCCATCAGACGCATGGTAGGAAACGCCGAAGGATGGGTGCCTTCGAGTTTCTCTCCTTTTGTGGCTTTTGTTGTCCGAGCCCTTTGAAGGGAGTAGTCAGCAGCCCCTTGGGTTCACCTCGGCTTATTCAGCGCTTGCGTTGCCTGACGGCAGAGCGCTGCGACGCCCCAGTCCCGCGCGGGAGAGTTCACGAGTGCCGCTCTCCGCTCTTACAACAGAGCCCACCCGCACCCAACGGAGGTGAAATTAGTGTCTGGTCAAAAACGTTTGTCTGTTTTTGGGACCGACTGCCTCAGCTCAGGCCGGCCTGAAGAACTTCACCACACGTAGCAAGCCAATTCGAAATTCCATCTCTTTTCCACCCATGGGGCACGGGAAACAACACAAACATTGTGGCTTGATCTTGGATGCGAGTAACACTTATTTTCCGAAACCCAGCCCGAATATAATGTAAGGACAGTAAGCAATAACTGAATGAGCCCTAGGTCCGTGGGAATGTATCTTGTATGGTCACAAAAATTTTCATTCTGACCAGTGCTTCAGCACTTACAGTTTTCTTGTAAAAATATGTTTTAGGACCAATCATTTCTGTACGCGCTTGCGGCCCTGAATCTCAGTATTCACAATGAGCAAAATGAGCATTTTCACGCGCGGTCGGGGGCGCACATCCACGGCCGCCGCAGCGGCAGGCAGGTGGGCTGGGGTTTGGCAGCTGGAAGAAGGCTCGGTGCTCCGAGGTCAGCGTGGAAAGATTTGCTTTTGCGAGCAGGTTGGAGGTATCTCGGACGTCTCCGCATAGCTCGGATGCAGAGAGGTGCTGCTGCTGCTGCTAGAGCGACAAACCCGCTCCAGAAATCTTCTTTGTTTTCCTCCCACCTTAAGCCTCATGGCATATCTGCTGCTGCCTGCCAGACACCAGAATTATCTCCTTATCCACAAGTGCCCAGGTTTTCACTGGCATTAAGCACCCACAAATGTCAGAGAAGCCCGTAGCGGGGGTGGGAATTTCTGTAAAATTCAGAGCGAGCACTGTAATGGAGAGGTTTTGCCACCAGATGTCAGAAGGCAGAACGCAGACTGGTGAACGCACTGCCTTGCCAAATCTTGAAAAAGGACTTTTCAGTTCTTTTATGCTTCCCCTTCCTTCTCCCCTCCTCCTCTCCTGTCATATATGCCCATACACACAGAAGGAAAATCACCTAGGGAACACTGGGTTGGGGTTGGGTTTTTTTGTTTTCATTGTAGCCTTACACAGATAAAAAGCAGGAGATCTAATACCCTGTTAAGCTTCAGGTGACATATCAAAGAAAAAGAGTTGTCTAAAATTTGAAGTTGCTAAACAAGCCGAATAATAACAAGGTCTGTGAGCTCTGGAACTAATGAAATCTCGTTTCCTATGGATTTTACCTCATGGTTGATTGAAGTTTTTCCTATGCTGGGGAACTTCAAATTTTCTCTTTTTTGTGTAACGGGGATCCCGAGGGACAGCTTTTCAGAGAGATGCACTTGTGGCTTTTCTCTCCTCTTCCCAGGTGTCTTTTCTCATTGTAATTGAATAGCTTTAAGACTACGACCCAACTCTCAAATTTTGTTGAAATCAGACAGGTCTCCAAAATGCACAAGGCTTTCTTCTACAGGAAACCTAGCAAAAGAAAATGCAAGGACAGCTTAATCTGTTACAGATGCAGATTAATGAGGCTGTTTATTTTATAGTATAACTCTGACAGAATTACGTAAACACCTGAAATTGCACTGGCAATTTAAATGTTCCATTAAATATTCTGATGATTCCTCATTTTTCTACCAGATTATGAATTTATGGAATATGCAGAAATGTTTCTGACTGACTGTCAGTCTTTGCTGATGAATCCTGGTTCCTATGACTGCATGTTAGTGGATTACTTCCTCTCCCTTTTTTCTCCCTTCTTTTCAAAGCAGAGAGTAACAGTGGTAACAGTGAGGGAAGAGCAGATTCACCTTCTACCAGTGTGCTGTGACTCCAGCTGAAGTTGCTCTGAATTTCTACAATGATTTCAGCGAGAATAAGATTAAATGCTCAGCACTTTTCTCTTACTGTAAGCTTGTGCTTATTCCAGCTCTTTTTGATTGTATGTATTTTTAATATGCCAAATTAATGAGCTTTGCTTTATTATCCTATCACATTTTCAGCTTTGATTACTCTAGCTCTTAAAATGCACATAAAATGAGTTTGATTTTATTAGCTATTATTTCAGTGATCACCCTTAAATTAATCCCCTTGTATTGTGAAGCTGTTTTTGTTGCATTACAATGGTTACTTATTCTTCCCGACCCAAGATTATATTGCATCATAAAAATTTAGCAACAGATTTGAAAAATTAAATGGAATTTTTATGAAGCATGAATGATAGCTGTGCACAGTCATCTATATTAATCTATAATAATGATCCCTTTTGAGCTATTTTTACCAAAATGGGTCAATTCTATGAAAACTTAGAATATATCTAAACAGACTTTGACATTACTGACATGTTAAACAAACTTTAGCAGCTTCACATTTAAAATATCAACCTCAGCAGACAGATTCAGAGCCATTTCAGTGCCCGTAACACAACTATACAATTACTAAATCAGTTGTGGGAGTAATAGCCAGCAAAACTTCTTAATGCTATAGCCAGAAATTGCACTCATGGATGAGCATAAGCCAATTACTCCTTATGTAAACAAGTCTGAGAAATGATGATGACACCTGTTCAAAAACAAAGTCCATACACCTTATTAATTTCCTGGAGTTAGATTCGGGTGTGTTGGTTTGGTTTTGGTTTTTTTAATAATGTAATATCAATTTAACACAACCCAGTACAAGCCTTCCCTTCACCCTCTCCACGCTGGCACACCATATGCTTACTCAGATCACCTCCAGTCTGACATCCCTGTCCCAGTGCAAGTTTCATCTGTCATGGGAAGCTTGTTCTTCATTTTTCCTCCTCTCCTGGATTGTTAATACTGCAGGTAACTGTGGGCAAGGACAGCTTTCTTCCTAGTGTCCAGTAATATCCGCCTTTCTTCCAGGGTAACACATACTCTCACTACACAGTACACATCTTTTGAGGTCAATGGGTCCACTTACTAAATGGAGACATCTGAATTCAGTCATAAACACTGACAGAATACGTGAAATTTTATTGTCATAGTTTAACATGAGACAATATTTCTGAAGTACTTACAGTGGTCTCCAAATGCACATCCTGCTCATTCTAAAGGAAAGTCAAACCAGCTCATTTGAATTGTCTCAAGACATTAAAAGCATCCCCCTGGGATGGGGGAGAGAATCGGGAAAAAAAACAAAAAACAACTGTGGGTTGAGATAAGAACAGTTTAATAGGACAGACAGGAAGAAACTAATAATGATAATAATAATAAAATTACAATAATAATAATGGAAGAATTGGAATGTACAAAACAAGCGATGCACAATGCAATTGCTCATCGCTCGCAGACCGATGCCCAGTCAGTTCCTGAGCAGCGATATCCCCCCCTGCCCCCCAGGCCAACTCCCCCCAGTTTATATACCGGGCATGACGTCCCATGGTATGGAACATCCCTTTGCCCAGTTGGGGTCAGCTCTCCTGGCTGTGTCCCCTCCCAGCTTCTTGTGTCCCTCCAGCCTTCTTGCTGGCTGGGCATGAGAAGCTGAAAAATCCTTGACTTGGTATAAACTCTACTAGCAACAACTGAAAACATCAGTGTGTTATCAATGTTCTTCTCCTACTGAACCCAAGACATAACACTGTGCCAGCTACTAGGAAGAAAGTTAACTGTCTCCCAGCAGAAACCAGGACATGGTCTTTTCCTCATACCACACTCCTGCGTCCTGCGGACCCACCTTCCCTTCATATGGAGCACGCCCAGCCACAGGACTAGCTTCTCTTGCATGGCGATACAACCATGGGAAGTTCTCTAAAATGTGGGAAACTGTGTCCCTTTCTATGCAAGTATTACCTGTAAAATTGAGGAAAAAAAAAAAAGGTAAGTATGAACACACAGGCTGCAGGACAACGATAACAGTGTGCTGTACCTCGGGACTTTTTCCCCTTCAGAAACCCGGCCCCGCAGCTGGGGCAGGGGCCAGACCTCTCCCGCCAACGCTGCCGCGTCCCTGGGTGTAGATGGTGGGAAATGAGGCACTGAGGATGGGGGGTGTGGGGCGGGTGGCAGCCAGCCCTGACCCAGAGCTCTTGCGAACCACTTCTCCTTCACCAGCACTTCAGAAAACAAAACAACCCCCCAAAAAAACCCATAAGAAGGTGGTTTATGGATTTGTTTGAAGGTCCTTGCAAATTCAAAAGGGAAGGATTTAATTTCACAGGGTTGGCTGTCAATCAGTGATGCTTTTTATTACATTATAGGTTGAAGGTCATTCCAAATGTCAACAGTAAAATAATTTTGTCAGTATTTGAACAAGGCATATGAGTCTGACCTACACTGACTGACCATCTCTTGAAGTACTTCATGCTTATCTCAAGGGAAGTCTTGAATCATCTACAGTATTTACATTAAACTCACAAATAAAAACCACCATATCTATATTTCCATTGCTAATGTGTCTCATTTTAAAACAATTTGTATTTACTCTAGTGTCAGCTAGCAAAAAAAACCCCAAAAACTGCAACAAGGATTTTTGCAGTCTGAAGCAGAGAGCAGCACCAGAATACACTTTGTCTCAAGCACAAGGTTAAGATGCAGACGGGGGTTAACGCACCAAAGTCAACGGGGTATCTAAAGAGATAAAACAGGTGCCTAAACACTTCTGTTCATATACACCAAGGAGTCTAGCTACACGGGTAAGCACATTCCCAAAGCCAGACTTTCCCACTCCCACCCTCTCTTTCCCCCCCCATAAATCCTCAGTCCTGTGCCTTGGACCTGCTTTCAGTCTGGATCAGCCATGTGCATTGCAGGAAATACCCAAGATTTAGTTCTTCCTAAGCACATTGTGGCAATTTGAGCCCAAGCCCCTGTTAGGTGCCAAGAAATAAGTCGGGGGCTTTGCTTGGTACATGTAGGTCTGCTTCTCGGTGAAGGCATACCTGCAGAACACGAGGACTGCAATGCTCATTCTCACTTTCAGCAAGATTCCTCTACTAAATCTATCATGTAGGCACAGCTAACACCCCTGGATGTCTAAAACCCTGGACATTTATCATTTTGTCACTCAGCAACTGAGAAGTGACATGGCTAACAAGCTAACAAGCTCTTGAGAGGTTTAATTTAGGCCAAAACCCAGGACACTCAAAGCTGAAAGAGCCTGCCAAGTCGCCAGTGCTGAGCCTAACTCAGGGTTCTAACTCCCCCCTTATTCTCCTTTCATGTTTCCATGTAAGTCAGTTCTCCCCTCCAACTCTTTACATGCAAATCTGTCCTGGTCTCGGCTGGGATAGAGTTAATTTTCTTTCTAGTAGCTGGCACAGTGTTATGTCTTGGGTTCAGTAGGAGAAGAATGTTGATAACACACTGATGTTTTCAGTTGTTGCTGAGCAGTGTTTAGACCAAGTCAAGGATTTTTCAGCTTCTCATGCCCAGCCAGCAAGAAGGCTGGAGGGGTACAAGAATTTGGGAGGGGACACAGCCAGGGCAGCTGACCCAAACTGGCCAAAGGGGTCTTCCATACCATGGGACATCATGCCCAGTATATAAAATGGGGGGACATGGCTGGAGTCGGGCAGATCACTGCTCGGTGACTAACTGGGCATCGGTCAGTGAGTGGTGAGCAATTGCATTGTGCATCACTTGTTTTGTACATTCCAATTCTTTTATTATTCTTATTATTATCATTATTAGTTTCTTCCTTTCTGTCCTATTAAACTGTTCTTATCTCAACCTACAAGTTTGACCTTTTTCCTTCCAATTCTCTCGCCCATCCTGCTGGGACGGGGCAAGTGAGTGAGCAGCTGTGTGGTGCTTAGCTGCTGCCTGGGGTTAAACCGCGACAAAATCCCAAACCTGCTGGGGCCCCTGAGTGCAGGAGGCACATTGCCCAACAGTGAGCTAGTGCCCTGAGCCCCCCCTTATTACCTGCCCACAAAAACCTCTCATATAACCCAGTACGCCCTAACAGGATTCCCTGCATAGGTCTGGCCCATCACACAATGAGAGTCCTATCATATGGCAAATATGGGGAATACCAGGATGTCGGTAGACAGCAAAGTCCGTGCACCTCCATACATACCTCCTTCGCCCATAAAGCACCGAACGCTCATCCCCTGCAGTACCCCACGGCTGGAAGGCTGGAATTAACCCCCGCAGACACACAGAGCGCGCAGCGTCCGCGCACCTCCTGTGAACAAGGAGGAGTACGCTCGAGTCCCTGCTGTATCTGGGCAGGATAGGGACTTAAAAAGAACTCTGAAGTATTCAAGACAAGTGTCCTGGCTGCTGTAGAGTTCAGCTGGCTTACTCTCCCTGGGGCTTGGGCAGGGGCGGGGATTCACCAAAAAAATATCTGACTTACTTAGAAGATGATCTGGTTTAAGCGCATTACTCCAGGCGAATGTTCACGCTCAGGATTCTCAGGAAAGGAAACCTGAAATGGTTGTGTGTCAAAGCATCTCATATTTTCCACATTTCATTCCTACTTAGAGCATTTTTCATGTTTAATTCCTGGCTATTTTGGATGCTTCCAATGCCATAGGCTTCTGGAGCCCCTTTTCTTGGGTGCCAATTCTCCACAGATATCTTTAAGAGGCTCAGGACCCGACCTTGATGCTAAGCCCATGCAATGTACCTTGGGATTCCCATACTTCCCAAAGATCTAACCTTTAATACCTTTACATTGTTATGAACAAGACCAAGGAAATGAAATGGCACCTTGAGCAATTCCAATTTATTGGTTAAAACAATTAGTACTTTACATAGTTGGCAAGCTATAATGCTGGAAAAAATCCCTGAGAAATGGAGTGGAATTATTTTTCAAAGTATTTAATTAATTCACCATTTAACTGGATTTTTATGCATGGGCAGTGGATACATGTCCTTTTCTGGAAGCAGATGACCCTGCAGTAAAGGCTACACCCTCCCTGTTGGAGGTAGTCTCTGTCTTTGTTTTGCCACTAGATGTGTTCTTCTGGACTCTCTCCAGCACTTTTCGTAATTTTGAGGGTTGAAAATACTATATGAGAGAGAACAGAGGTCAAAAAAAGTTAGTATGAAAGTTATTAGTTAAGGATTCTCCTTCCCAGTGGATAATTATACAAACAAAAGTTGTCTACATCATATCTGAAGTTCAGCTGGTAGCTACTAGAAGTTACTAACTTAGGAAAGTGTGCAAGTTCTTTTGTTTTCCAGACTGCACAGGTTAGTCCCTAACTTAAGCTTAACTTTTCAGGTTTTCCAAATGTTTACGTGAGGTAGCTTTGGCTGTTCTTCTCTATAATTTTTCTTTATAGCCAAAGAGATACCTAATGCTTTTTTAGTTAGGAGTTTTGACCTGAATTTATCAGGCAGCTGCTTAATGTCACTGTTTCCTTTATCCTTCAGAAAAAACTTATTTGTAAATTTAAATCACCTTCACCCAAAAACAGCTTCCAAGCTGACATAAATGATGATCAGTTTCTAATTTCTCCAAAGCTGATTACAAATGGACGCTAATATAGCTTTCACCTGTTATAAAAGCAAAAGGACTGCAATCCTCGATAAATAATCCCAGTGCAAAATGCAAGCACATAAGCCAGTTTCATTAAAAAACAAGTGAAGCCACCACTTCAGTCTTCATGGCAATAGGATTTTTCCCAGGAGATAGCATTTCATCCAGGGAGCTTAGGTGTTCAAAGACAAAAAAGAGATGTTCCACTCTTCTGAGAGAATACTTAATGATTAACAGGAAAACAATACATTGGTCTTGCTGTTTAAAATAAACAATGACTTTATGTCAGAAAGAATACAAACCAGAATACCACCATGGAGCTATCACTTCTTAGTAACTTCTGAACTACCTTGACAGCACTTGCTACTTTTCAGTCTCAAATTTAGATCTCAAAATTCAGATGGCACTTAAAGTAGGATGCACCTCACCAAGCATTAGCTGCCTAACAACTCAATAAACAACAGAAAGACACCCCCAGACGGCAGTTTATCTCACCATAACACAGAAGGGATGAATCATCCCGTAGAAGAGGCCAACTCTCTCCATTGACTAATGAAGGACCATATCCAACTAGCTAAGACTGGTCAGCAACCTTTAGATACTACAGTGAGATCAGATGAATCCCATACACAGTGAACTAAGACAAAATATACTTCTTTTTCTCATACTAGTACATGGGGGGGGGGGGGGCAGGTGTTTTCCATAGTATGTCCATTCTTTCATTGCCCTTTAAGTCAATTGAAAATTTGTAGAAAAAGGAACTGAGAAATCAGTTACAACTTACAGCTACAAGCCAGCTTCCAGAGGTACCAAACACCTACAATTCCCATTGACTCAAAAACTTACTGTGGATTCTTCTAACTTCTGGGTTATATTGTCTAATTGCAGAATGGAATGGAAGATTCAATCACCATTTCAGACAGCCTGCACATCTCCACGCAGTACAGAGGAGGCACTGCTTACCGAGATTCTACTCTGTGAACACAAAATGAGGGGGTTTTGTTATCTGTCATACAACCAAATTTTTACCCTGAAACCCAACTAGGTACAAGGAATTCAAACAGCTATCTACACCTACATCTATAGATCTATATCTCTCTATAGGTATTATGTAGTTGAGTGTCACTGAGTTCCTGCCAAGTACTGAACTGATCATGAGAAAAGCTATTCAAGCTTGTCCAAGATCACACAGAATCGGCATCATAATTTAAGCTAAAGCTCAGTGAGGGCTCCAGGAGTGCTTAAGTGATATAGGAATTAGCATCATGTACAGGTTACAAAAATATGCCAGAATAAACCTCCAGCATAGACATACTTAAACAGGTAAAAACCTTGTAATCACTTGTAACTTGCACTAAAGAAATCAAGGAAATATTAAAACCTCTGAAGTTCATTAGCTGCTTTGTAACAGTTTACATCCTCTTTATGTCAGTCTGGTGCTTTCTCTCCATCGCACAACATAGCTTTTGGTAATATTAGAGACAGATTTATTTTTTTCCAAGTGTAATCCAGATTCTTTCATCTATCCAAGCTCTATTTATTTTATTTGTAACATAAAACAGTTCATTAAAGTATACCTGCTGCTCAAGAAAAGACTTAAAAAGGAATTGACAACACAGTTTTAAAAGTCTCAAGAATATTTCGTATCTAGAATGGCTAACGCTACATATTTTCATTGCGCTTTTCGCCTCAACTCAAATACTAAAAAGATACTGTGCTTGTTCCCAGGCAGAAAGAATAAGACTTGCTCCGCATACAGAAGTGTTCCCTTCGGTGTTATTTGTGTCACCCATTGCAAACGCCTCTGGTAACTCGTGCAGCCTTCTCCAGGAGAGGTGACAGAATCATCCTTCCCCCCCTCGCGGTGCGGGATGGCTCCTCTCCTCCTGCCTGGTGGAGGACGGCCCTCGGCTGAGGACCCGAACCAGCCAGCGAGGAAACCCGCCGGGGCTGCTCGGAGGAGGTTTACGCCTGTGTCGAGGCACAGACATCGCATGAGTCGTCAAGAAAAGCCTTCCTGCCTTCCTCATTTTCCTTCTTTTTTATATATTGCCTATTACTTAAACCTATTAAAATGTAGCATAATGCTTATCGAGACTTAAATTATTACATGCCTTAAATTTTTCAAACTTTAAAATCACGTTGGACTATCTAATATACCCTTGTGAAGGCCAGATATTATCATCTTTAAGGGAAAGGCTTTTTAAATGTTGAATTACTAAGTAAAGTAAGCCTATAGCTTTAGGGGAGAATGGACTTGTAAAAAGGCGTCTTGCTCTCACAGCGAGGAGAGACGGTTTTAAACAGTTCATGGTTTTCCCCAAAGCACTGGTGAGGGCGAACTCCAACCCACACGTTAGCCAAGCAGACCCCTGCTCAGCACCACCACTGACTCTTCTACTTCACACCAGGCTGGGAGTGGAAATCGCTTTTCCTTGTACTACTGCAAGAAGCAGTCTGACCCCATTGCAGAAGGTAAAAGTGGCTTTTTGTGCAACAGGTTCCCAGATGGCTGTACCTTGTGTACCACAGCTCGACATGAATTGTTTCTTCTCGCCAATTCCTGTATGCACCCAGCAAGGGACAACACTGACATTTATAAAAATGAGTGTATTTTTTCTCTTATTCTGCTAAAAAATCTCTAATCACCAAAGGCTCCTGCAGCTTCTTCTGGAATGCCAGAGCAGCAACTCCAGAATTTTCCAATTTATAACATTTTTCTATGCCTGAGATATTTCAGTCAAAATATTTATTTTTCAGTCAAAATGTTTTATTTTTCCTTTTATAGGTCCACTGACACTCTACTTCGAAAGTTTTTTGCTCGGTCCCGATTGTGTTCATATATTTTTCAGGTTAGAATAAGTCTTACCAGATTCCATAGTAACGGTAATGTTTTATTCTAAAGGAGGTTTAGAAAAGGAAAGCAGAAACCACATATCTAAAATGTACAGTATTAAAATATGCCTTTATGTAATTTTACATGCCATGTATAAAAAATATACCTTAAATGAGATATTTCCTTAATGGCTATCACCCATACATGTACACATTTGTGCATGTAAAATCTGAAGTTTTTCTAATATATCCTATATCAGCGTATTTGTTGCATGTTTCATTAGAGTTCAGTGATACTTAGTTAATGAAATTAATGCCAATTTATTCATATTTTAGACAGCGAAATGGTAAGAATATGCTGAAACAAGTGTATTTATGCCAACAACGTTGATTTCCGCAACTTGTCTGTTGTCTGCGTTAGGTCCTGCTATAAATCTCACTATCATCTCCTTCCACTTAAGCACCAACTATTTTTATCGAACAGCAGCCTATTTTTAGCACACAAAGTGCAAACCTTACAAAACCTAACTTCCACATTGTGTTTAGATTTCATACATCTTCAGCAGCCAGTGCTTAAACCCTACATTATGAATCATCCTTTTAAAACTCATGTCTCTTGAATTATAGTAGCTGACATGTTTTGTGCATAGTTAATATATTTAATTTTACCTCTTGCCTTCAAAACTAAACAGTTCATTTAGCAACGATACAGGAGAAAATTTGGATCCATTGTGATGTGCAAATCAAATACAGAAATTGGTAACAGCATTGACATATCTGCCAACCACGGCTAAAACCTGTTGCCATCGTACCTTATAAATTAGCTTGTGTTTAAAATTCTTGAAGGAAAAACATTTTTGAAAGAGATATACAAAGGTTAACTAATTTTTAATAATTTGAAAATAGACCTTTTTTATGTAGAAAAAAGCATTGCGTTAAGTACATGGAAAGTAATTTTATCTTGTCGAAAATGGGTAATTATTGCTTAAATTAATATCTGACTAAAATTGGATCACAGAAAAAGCCTATTTTTCAAACGACCCTTTTTCAAGTCCTAGGCTATTAGAATTGGGTCTTTCAGTGTATGTTAGACAAATACTTAATCAATAAAAAGCACAATTTATTAACTATATTTGTTAATTTTAAACATTATTTTAATAGTTCTACATACCATATTTAGCTTACTATTTCTTTTAATTGTTTGTATAGTTTATTAGGAAGTCGTTCTTCAGAAATTTAAAAAAAAAACAACACCAGCACAAAGAAAAAGAACACTTCCCAATATTTAAAAACTCAAAACTGGCGTAATGGGAATACACTGGCTTTTCTTCCATTGTCATTAAATTAGGAAGACTTCTGGGACACCCTCTGTTGATCCCACTGAACTTTTCTCTATCATCATTCCCCTATATTCAGATCTATGAACTTTCTGACTTAACTTGTCCAAGGATTCCTGGTCCTAGACTTAGTACATGAAGGTAAGAAAGTAAAAGACTGAACATGTAATGTTACACACATTTATTTAAAAAATAACAGTCCCTTCTCCGAGCGTCTATACCCTTGTTCTCTCATTTGAAATATCCTTTTGGCAATACTAATTACTAAAAATGTAGAAAAAAAATGTAACAGTCTGATTAAATCAACTAAAAAAATCTATCAAATTTTTAAATTTTTTTTTCTTATCTCAGCAAAAGCATGTTATCACAATAATATCTAGTAATTGCAACTCCATCTAGCTGAAACAGGAATTTAACATGGCTATGTTCAGCCTATGTGAATGAGGCAAACCATGCACAGACTGGATGAGGAGGAATACGATTCAAAAAGTACAGTGCAGTCATGGTTTTACGTCCAGGACAGAAATGCGTATCTTAATTACAAGTTATTTCCCCACCTCTCTTGTCTTTCAAATTTAGCCTGTATTTCTTTCTCTCTCTAAAAAAATGCGTATTCTTATCTGCTTCTGTCCATCATTCATCCCATGCTTCCTTGGGTTCCCCCATCTTCGTTTAGTACTGAATTTTGGTTCCTATGTCTTCCCCTCTCATGTTTACCTTACAGAAGCCCTGCTTTATCTTGCCATTGTATAACTTTAGTCCACTGTTATTTCTGCTTTCTTGCTTTTGTTATTGAACTGTTTCAAAGAGGCTTACAATTCTATCACTATTTTAAAACAACCAACTCCCACACATCCAAAAAAGTAGGATATGGAACAAAATCAGCAGTGATTTTGTGATTGACCTTTAGTTCCACTTTAAATTTATAAAAACATATCAGGCTAGTAAAATTAGCTCTAAAAGGGTTTCCATCAGATTTCTCAACCAAAAGTGAAATTACCTATGTTTTCCTAACTGTATGTGTGAATGCTACATGTAAAATACACACCCATCACATCCACTCTGATATGTCAGGCTCTGTGTCTGGCACAGCCCCAAACTAAAAAGGAAATGCACGCAGCCGCCAGCGGCTGTAAGCCCACCACACACACAAGTGCTTGCCAGACCACCGGGGAAGGGAATCTGAAGCCCTATTTCCCCCCTCCATAAATTCACAAATGCGGCGTAGAAAGTTTAGGAAGAAAATAAGAAGTGGTGAATTCTTCTGTAGTACCTGTGAGACTTACAGTTGTCTATCATTTCTACAGAATTTGCTGTCTACAAAAGTTTCCACCACTGAGAAGCAGAGCTTTCCATAACCCCCAAAATCAAGTTGTATTTTAAGTTTCTTTAGCCAAGTCTGCTAATTGCCTTGAAAACAAGAACTGAGAGCTTAAACTTTATGTTGTATTGGGAATCAATAGAAACATCAGTGTACCCAGTTTGTTATCTGCAGCCCATTTGCTGAATGTCTGAGCTGCTATACGCTGTATTAATTGCATCCTTTTTTAGGATCAATGTTTAGAATCACAAAAACCATGTTTATAAAAATTAATCTGATAGCAATGCAGTCAGGTAAGGATGGAGGCCCAATGATTACTGGAAAGCCTGCCACCTCAGCTACCTTTACAATATCCTGTATTCAGTTATATCAAAAGCTTGTTTTCATCAGAGAGGGTAGGTCATTCATCAGTATCTCCAGTGCTGTTTCTGTTTACCTGACGGTTTCAAATCTGAAGATGCTCAGGCACTGTCTAGGATAGAGGTACTTGGAAACAATTCCTTGCTAGCTCAGAAAGCCTTTTTTAATAATACAGATTTAACACTTAACTGGCATTTTCCAAGAATTCTGTGTAGAGGAAAGTTCTTCTCAAGCTTAGGATGCTGTTCTATTATGAAAGGCACAATTGCTTCTTGTGAAGCACTGACAGTCCCAGAAAGAGACTCGTGGTTTAACCCCAGCCAGCAACTAAGCACCACGCAGCCGCTCACTCACACCCTCCCACCCAGTGGGATGGGGGAGAGAATCGGAAAAAAAAAAAAGGTAAAACTCATGGGTTGAGATAAGAACAGTTTAATAGGACAGAAAGGAAGAAACTAACAATGACAATAATAACAGTAATAAAATAACAATAACAATAATAAAAGAATCGGAATATACGAAACAAGTGATGCACAATGCAATTGCTCACCACTTGCCAACCGATGCCCAGTTAGTTCCCGAGCAGCGATCCCCCCAGGCCAACTCCCCCCAGTTTATATACTAGGCATGACATCACACGGTATGGAATACCCCTTTGGCCAGTTTGGGTCAGCTGTCCCGGCTGCGTCCCCTCCCAACTCCTTGTGCCCCTCTGGCCTTCTCACTGGCTGGGCATGAGAAGCTGAAAAATCCTTGACTTGGTATAAACACTGCTCAGTAACAACTGAAAACATCAGTGTGTTATCAACATTATTCTCCTACTGAAGCCAAGACATAACACTGTGCCAGCTACTAGAAAGAAAATTAACTCTATCCCAGCTGAAACCAGGACAGTGACTTAGTCACTCGTCTCTTCTCTGCAATTCTTAAACAAAGCTCTGCTTCAGATGGCACACTATGCTTTTCTGTCTAGTATTTGTAGCATCTAGTGTCTGTCTAGTGTTCATTGCTGTACCATGAATAGACTGAATTCAGGAATAGGAGATCTTTCACCTAGTGACTGCAGTTACGCAACCCAAAAAGTAGAGGCACGAGTGGCTTCAGGTGAAGCTTTTGGCAAAGCAAACTGTTGATGGTCTATTACAGACTGCTGAAAAATGAAGCTGTTTACCAGCATAGTGGATTGAGAAATATTTTCCCCCAAATTTCCATGAAAATACAATTTTTGTAAAAAGTTAAGTTTGGCACACAGATAACTTCCAGGGTTTAAAACACTGTCCTTATTTGTCAAGACCTGGCATGCAAGGGGTGGGAAGGTGTCACAGTTCTTCTTCCCAGACTCTGAGTTTCTAATTCAGAAATTTATTCTTCAAATGGGTAGAAACCTTCTTCTTGTCGTCCAGTTCAGTTTTCTCTCCTCTCATTAAATGTAGGCATCAGATCCACAGCTCTCAGTAGAACTCTCCATATAACATACATCTTTAACTTGCTTGTCCCTTCTCCTGGAATTTCGTATTCCAGCTCTTAGAGAAGCCGCCAATGTCACCACCAGTCCCTCTGAGGTCTTGTGAGTTTTACTTACACACTGGGTAGGACTTTTGTATTCCCTTTCCAGCCAAAAATCCTGATTTTGCCTTTATTTCAACACCATCATCTTTACTGATAATCCTGGCAAAGTATTGACTTAGCTTTGGACTACCACAGCTGTGTAAGAGAATCATAGAATCATTTAGGTTGGAAAAGACCTTCAAAAGATCATCGAGTCCAACCATCAACCATGCCCACTAAACCATGTCCTGAAGTACCCCGTCTACTCGCTTTTTGAATACCTCCAGGGATGGTGACTCAACCACTTCCCTGGGCAGCCTATTCCAATGTCTGACAGCCCTCTCAGTAAAGAAATTTTTCCTAATATCCAACCTAAATCTCCCTTGCCTCAACTTGAGGCCATTCCCTCTCGTCCTATCTCCAGCCACCTGACAGAAGAGACCAGCACCCACCTCACTACACCCTCCTTTCAGGTAGTTGTAGAGAGCGATCAGGTCTCCCCTCAGCCTCCTCTTCTCCAGACTAAACAGCCCCAGCTCCCTCAGCTGCTCCTTATAGGACTTGTGCTCCAGGCCCCTCACCAGCTCGGTTGCCCTTCTCTGGACACGCTCCAGCACCTCCATGTCTTTCCTGTAGTGAGGGGCCCAAAACTGAACACAGGACTCGAGGTGCGGCCTCACCAGTGCTGAATGCAGGGGAACAACCACCTCCCTGCTCCTGCTGGCCACGTTATTTCTGATACAGGCCAGGATGCCGTTGGCCTTCTTGGCCACCTGGGCACACTGCTGGCTCATGTTCAGCCGGCTGTCAACCAGCACACCCAGGTCTTTCTCTGCCGGGCAGCTTTCCAGCCACTCTTCCCCAGGCCTGTAGCACTGCATGGGGTTGTTGTGACCCAAGTGCAGGACCCGGCACTTGGCCTTGTTGAACTTCATACGATTGGCCTCGGCCCATCGATCCAGCCTGACCAGAACTCTCTGTAGAGCCTCCATACCCTCAAGGAGATCGACCCTGCCTCCCAACTTGGTGTAGTCTGCAAACTTGCTGAGGGTGCACTCAATCCCCTCATCCAAATCATTGATAAAGATATTAAACGGAACTGGCCCCAACACCAAGCCCTGAGGAGCACCACTTGTGACCGGCCACCAACTGGATTTCACCCATTCACCACAACCCTCTGGGCTCATCCAGCCAGCCAGTTTTTCACCCAGCGAAGAGCCTTATTTCCATCCTCTTTTTTGCTGTGTGTATACCTAAAGAGCAATCTTTAGTGCTATTTATAATAGCTACATGCTACTAGTTCATAAGTGCTAATTAGCTAATAGCTAATAATGCCTAATGGCTTCTAATATGTGACTGGCAGCCTATGATACACTTCTAGTGTTAGTCATAGATATCAGCATGCTGAAATGACTTGGACAGAGGAAGGGGGCTAGATACGCAATTGCACCGGCCAGATCTGCAAGAACAAACCTTGTTTTCAGATGTTTGTAACCGGCAGCCCAGCCCAACATTGCTATACCATTTTGATTTTATGAAACCTATAGACAGGTGTGAAGACAGCGAGAACCCTGTTAATGTAACACGCGGACTTATTTTTGGGGTGAAATGCCAAGTGACAGGTTGCACCGTCTGTCCGAGCCTCAGGTAAAAGAGACCAAAACAAACACAAGGAATTATCCACTGGCTTCTGCAAAGGTGTGGGAAGGTTAACGCGAGTCACATAGCCAGTGTGAAATCCCAGCAGTATCTGCACGGTGACACAGGCCGTATCCTTACATCAGTCACGGCCACCCGGACCACCCGTCTGTCAGCAAGGCAGACAGCACCTCCTTAGGCACACGCCGAAATTAAAACACTGCCGGGAAGGTCGCGGGGGCGCCGGCCCCTCGTTCTACGAAGACGATTCCCTCTTTCTGACACATTTCACACCGGGCTCACACAAGACGCGACCCAGGCCCCGACGGCAAGGCGGGCGCTGCCCTGGGCGCCCGGCCGAGGCCGGCGGGCAGCCGCCGGGCGGGTCTGAGGCCGGCACACCGCAGGCCTCGGGGCGGACCGGCCGAGCCACCCGCGGCGGCCGGGCAGGGCCGGAGCGCACCTCAGCGGCCGCCGGTCCCGACCCCCGCCCGCCGGGGCGGCCTTCGAGGCGACGCCGCGACCGACAGACCCCCCACGCCCCGGCGGCGCTCCGCGCATGCGCCTCCACTCGCGGCGCTGAGGCGGGAGACCCCCCGGCCGCCAGGGGGCGCCGGCCCGCGGCGCCTCGCCCCGCTCCCCTCCGGTCCCCGCCCTGCGGATTGCTGGGAAGGGAGGGGGGGGCGCGAGGGCGGCTCCCGGCCGGCGTCACTCCCAGCATGCAGCGCGGCGCGCTCCTGCCCCTGCTGCCGCCGCCGCTGCTGCCGCCGTTGCCGCCGGGGGGAGAAGATGGCGGAGGGAGGCGCGGCGGATCTGGAGACCCAGCGCACGGACGTCGCGGCGTTGCTCAAAACCGCCCTCCGCAAGGGCGATACCTGGTGAGGGAAGGGCGGAGGGGGGGTCCGGGCTGATCGGCGCGGGCGGCTCCCTCCGCCCCCGGTGCCGCTCGGCTGGCGGAGGAACCGACCTCCTTTCCCTCAGCTCCCCCCCCCCCGCTCCCGGGGGCGGCTCGGCTCCCCGCGAGCTGCCGGGAGAGGCCGGGGGAGGGGGGGGCGGCCCCGTTCCACACACAAACACACATTTCCCCCCCCCCCCCCTCCGCCCCGCTTCCCGCCGCCCGCGTCCCTCGGCCCTCTGCCCCCGGAGAGGACCGGCCGCCTGGGTGCGGCGGGCCCTCGGCTTGGCCCGGGTTGCTGGCGGCCGGCGGGGCCGGGCCGCGCCGCTGAGGCGCCCGGCGGGGGCAGGCACCGAGGTCAGCTCCCTGCCGGGCGGCGGGGGAGGGGAGGGAGCGGCGTGACTGGCGGGGCGCGGTGCCGGATGGCGGCCGCGGATGGCGGCCCCGCACGACGCGGGGCCCGGAGGCCGCGGGGCGTGGGGGGCCGGGGGTCTTGCTGGGCCTTCGCGGGGAGAAGGGCCGAAGCAGGGATTGAGGCGGGGGAGGAGAGCTCCGCTAGCCGGCTTTTCTTCCATTCCCCGGGCCGCTGAGAGGAGGAGAGGGCCGCGGCGTCACCTTCAAGTTGTCAGAAATCGTATCTGTACCCGGGTGGGGTGCCCCGAAGGCCGTCCGCGGCCGTGGCGAGCCCTAAGTTTAAATTTTATTTTGACAGTGAGCGGATTAATTGCCCAAGAAACAGCCCCCGAAGGTGCGCACGGGCCCTTGTGGTACCTGTTCCACAGCGAGCGTTTAAAAAGATGTCTTTTCCTGGTCAGTCAGAAAATATTTTGCAGTGTGCCATACAGATTGTCAACAGAACAAGCCATGGTTGAAAATAATTAGGTGATATAAACCCCTCTTCCTGGCACGTATTTAGTAACTGAGCTTCTGTAGTTGTAGTTCTCTGAGGCTAGGAAATGGGCCTTTTTTTTTTTTTTTTTTTTCTTTTTTAAGGAGGGGGGGGGAAGAAAAGGAACTGACACTTTTTCCACCACGCAACCTCTTCATCTCTTCCTGTGTGAAACTGTCACCCAAAGACAAAGGCTGAAGCGTTTACTTACTGAAAATTAAGTATGAATGCACGAAAGTAGAACTTGCCCACCTCATTTCAGCTGTCATCACTCACTGTTCCAGTTCTATAAAAGACTATATTTAACAGTGTTGATACTGCAGCATGTGTCAGAAGCATACATTCTGATGCATTATTCAAATACTGCTGAGTATATGTTCAGTTTTGGCATACGAACAGACTGCTCTTAAACTGGAAAAGTATAAGCAACAAGAAAAAGGAAATCAATTCACATGGTAGTGTTGAAAATGACCAGCAGTAGTAAAAGGATGCTCAGGCTTGTAATCTCCTAGGAGGTTTTTTTTTTTTATGGCTCTGTTCGGTACTTCCCGAGTACTAAAAAAAATGTCTGAAACGGTTAACGTTACTCAAAGTGAAAGTAACTTTATGACAAGTTTACATGATGGCTAAACCAGTATGTTTACTGTGCTGTAATTTTTTTTTTTACTATGTTAAATATTTTAACATGAAAAAATCAGTTAAGTGGAAAAAGCTTCTAAACATTCTCTGAAAATAAATATATGTAGCTGTGATTATGACACTGATATTAATAAAGTGTTTTAAGGCTGAATAAGCTATGGCAAAGTCCTATGAACTTTGACTCATGAACTATTAAATCTAGGTACATAACTGTGTATACATGTGTGTTCATAGGATTAATACTTAGAGCTATGTATTTAACTTCACAAATTAAGGGGTACGGTTAGTCCAAATGTTTTTTTCAGAGGTATTTTGTCAATAGCTTTTTGATCTTTTGGGGCATCGGTAAGGAAACAGAACTATTGAAAGTGCTCCAAGTCATGATTCAGAACTGCAATTTTCATTCATTCAATAGTAAATATTGCTGAAAAAATGTGAGCAATGCCATATCAGCTCGTTCTGTTTGAGCTTTAAAGCACTGAAATACAGTCCTTTTCAAATTACTGGCTTATACTGAAAGTCTTTTCCATGCTCTTCAGAATTTAGAGTGTAGAGTACAATAAGCTATATAAGAAAAGTATAAAGCTTTGGGAGTTCCCTCTAAGAAAAAAGGAACTAAAGAATAAGGCAAAGAGAGGCAAGTCTTGTATTATCTACAAAGAGGGCATTGAATTTCTTCATTAGTTCTTCATGTGCACTGCAGAGAGAAAGAAATGAAACTGACTTGAAATGCAGTGTTTTTGGAATTAGAGAGTGGAAAAGAATTGATAGACTCAGGAAACATTTGAACAGGCAGGATAGGAAGCTGTAGAATTTGTTTCATTGGATGTTTTTAAGCGTAGCTTGGGGATAGTATAGATTAAAATATATTGCTTCAACAGACAGGCAAGGCCAGTGTCTTATGACTGTTCTGTCCTCAGGGACAAGATTTTGGGCTAGTTTGTCCCAGTGGTCTTTTTTGCATTCTGTTATGGGCAATTAACAAATTAAATTATTAAACTAGGAGAGACTGAAGATTCTTCCATCTCTCCATTTGTCTTATTTTTCTAAACATACATCAAGTAAACATCAAATTTAAGCTTTTCCAAGAAAGAACCTCCTTCATTTATCAGTTGTTTTAAATAGTGTTGATTACTTTTACTAGTGAATTCAGCATAAAAATTACACTGTCATTCCATGGAACTTGAGTTATATGTAAGTCTTTCTTCTTGCACTATTATCCAAAGGACCTTCAGGTTCTGTGGTTGAAAGACCTAGAATTCTGTTTTGGAGGAGGATAAATGCTGTATTTCATTGTATATCTCTCAGTTTTAGCATCCGATGCGATTACTTCTCAGTGTTTTGAAATTCTACTGATGCTTGGCCAGTGAAGAGAATTTTTATTGTGTGTGGAGATTTTAACCTCTCATTTAGAAAGACAAAAAATATTGGTTGTTACAGCTGCAGACAAATTTGAACTCAATCAGTGTCTTCCTGTGTCTACTCTCAGAAGTTGAAGAGCTGTTGATGTTCATCGACTTTTTTAGCCACTGTAAAATTTGCATGACCAGCTGGTCTTGATGATGTTATTTAATGCCTTTGTACCTGCAATGGTATTCTTGAGAACTTTGCCAAGTTTTTCTGTTTTTACAGTGTCACTGAGGTACAGTTTTCAATACTGAAAGTTATTGATCTTGGAATACTTTTCTTAAAGAGGTGATGAAGACTCTGTCAATTCTTGTGTGTGATGACTTCTTGTGTGAATATCTCTGTAATTTCCTCCCCATATTGAGGTGTAATTTCTTGTCTTTACCTTTAAGACCACTTCCAGCCCTGCTTTCCCTGTAGTTCCTGTTTTTCTGTGGCTCGCTTAGTCAGAGATGTTGTCTCAGTTACTTAAATATGACATTACAAATGCTTTCATACTCTTAATTGTGCTACCTCTTACACACATTGGCCCTAGGTGGTCTAGAATGTGAGACCATGTTTCTTGGCTTTAAGTATCACCTGCCAGTAAGTGGTTCGCTTACAGTGGGTCATAGTGACTAGTAATGGCTAACAGCACAGCCTTAGCAGTCAGTTTCACCAATTTCTCTCTCTCTTTCTCCCATACTTTCCCCACTGTGCTTCTTTCATCTTTTGCTTGCTGTAGCAATTTGTGAGCAGATGAGAATATATATGTTATTTGTATTTTTAAAAGCAGTAACTTGGAAAAGAATCAGGCTGTTACAGTGGACAAACAGCTATCATGAGGACTTTCCTTGGTGGCTAAGGGAACAAATGCAATCTTCAGATGTTTGAATAGACAGTACTGAATAGCAGTACAAAGATGTATTGTGTACAGTAATATATTAGTGAAACCATTCATACTGTCCAGTTCTGGTGTCTGCACGTTACAGAAGGTGTTCATTTGGAATGAGTTCAAAAATCTCAAAATTTAATAGGGAAGGCAGAAGCCTTGCCTTTCAGAGAAGAGCTTTAAGAGCCTTTGTCTGTTTTGATAGAATGTTGAGTCCTGTGCTGAAATACTTACATAAGAAGATGATGTCTTCTAGGATAAGGATTTTGAGAGGCGTAGATAAAGATTTAAGACACTACCTGTAAACTGAAGCTAGTCAGGATTAGACCAGAAGGGAGATGTTGATTTCCAGCCCTGCTAGCCAATGAATTTTGGTGCCAGTCATCACTTTACAGAGTGATGAGATAGATTCTTAATATGTTCTTGATTTTTAAGACTTGCAAATTATGAGAACTACACAAGTATAGTTTTTTGAGTTCTTTCAGATGTGTCTCTAATACACATCAATTCTGAAGTTCTGGTGAGTCCAGAGGGAGTATCGTTGTTATCCATTGAGTACATTTCTTGGAAGGTGAAGAAAATATTCACATTTTTTGCACTGTGAGAATTTTATTGGCTGTTTAATTGTAAAACTCAGTCACTAAAGAGGATAAGTAAAAATTTAAGTGGGGTGAAAATCCTTCCCAGTGAATGATCAGTAGATCTGAAAAGTTCAACCTTAAAGGATTTCCCCTCCAGAAGTGTATTGAAAGAATTTCCCCACCAAAAATGTATAAGCATTTTAATTCTGGTTGCAATGAAAACTCATGAATCTTGATGAACAGGCATATATAGCCCTACTTGAAAACCCTGCAGTGCCCGTCATTGATGATAACCTTGATGCTGAAGTGCTTAGCTTTAATAGCATTTTACACTGTGGTCTTCTCAGTGTTTTCCACATCTGATCATCCATCATTGTGCTGTACATGAACAGAATCTAGATTGAACATTAATGGAAGATTTTTTACTTGATTTGACTGAGAGCATGATGAGATGTTGCAGACCTGCACCTCCGTAACATTTGGAATAATATCCCCTGCACCTCCGTAACATTTGGAATAATATCCTAAACTGTTCTGATGGCTTCATATAATGAGAAACAAGGAACGCTATGTTAGCATTCCAAGGATAGAATGGAGCATTGGCTGCTTTTTTTTCCAGATGAGGTTTAAGTTACTGATTTTTGACTTTAAGACCTTGTGGTTGAAGTTTTGTGTTAGATTTGTCTCACTGCATGTGGAATGGCGCAGCATTTCACCAACAGTCTATGAAGATATACAAAATGTTCTGTTTTAAATTCTTCTGGGAGAATACTTGCAATGGAAGTGTGTACGTGCAATTTTCTTCTGATGATTGATTAGGCAGGGTGAGAGCATATTAAAATCATGTTTGTGTCAGGCTTTTGCCTGAAAGTTGGAAGTCAAACATTGACTTAGGAGTTAGATTTTTTTAAAGAAAATTCTTTACTTAAATGGAAAATTTGTAAGTGTGTACAAAATACTTACATGGTTAATGTTCACACTGAAATTTTAAGATAAAAATGGAGTCTGTTAATTTTGGCTGTACAAGGCTTTTTGGTCAGCCTCTTGGTGGTATGTGTGAAGTGCTCCTTAGGCTATTGTTGCACATTGTGAGAACTGAATATGGGGAGCTGTAGGGAGAATTTGACTGATAAGTTGACTTGAAATCATCTCAGTGCGTTTAGTTCAACAAAGCTTTTATTTCTGAAGAGGAATGTGAAATATTTAGACTAAGATTTCCTAAAAATGGGAGCTAAGCGATATATTTTTTTTTCTCTCTTTGACCCCTGGATTTTTTTCTTGTGGATTTACCTACACTTTGAATAAAATGGTGGTTTGGTTTGTATATGATAAGAGTACAATAATTATCATCATCTTGAACTTTCAAGAACTTGTTAATTCTGAAACAACATTTCATTTTGAAGGCATCTATTAATCATGAGTGTACTTAGTCAAGCAATTTCGGCTAGCCTAATCAGAGTAGAAATACAGGTACAAACCCGTTCTTACTTTCTTATTTTTATAGTTGCAATTGTGCAAGAACAAAAATGGGATGCTGTGACTTTAAACAGGAGTCCTAATTTGCTTTCAGCAACACAGTTGCTCCACTTTGTCCTCAGTATTGCTTAATCTGTACTCATGCACAGTGAGGAGGGTAAAAAAAAAAAAGTCCTCCTCACCTGTCTCTCTGGACAATTTGCACAGTTTTGCTGTTAAAGGCAAAATAGCTTGTGTTCAAAACTTATGATGTCCCAGCAGTACACAGTGATGGAATTAGTGTGTCTCTGTGGGGTGTCCTTATTGCATATCAAAGCTAACGGTTTCAATTTTGAAGTCGAAGGGCTGACCTATCAGTCAATATAAATCAATCTACGTTACATGTTGTTTAATTCTGTCTATATATAACTGAGGAATGCATTCAGAGCGCTTTTGACAGCAATGGGACATGCCAAGATCATAGTCATACTGTTAAAATATTTTTTTACCAGCCTGAGTGTTAAGGTAAAGAATGAATGTGCTGTACTTCTGTGATGTTGATACTGTGTCAATAAGGTTTGTTAAATCAGAATGTGCAGTAAACCACAGGTGAAGTTAAATTACATCAAAAAATTACAAACCATGACAGAATTTTAGAAATCAATTAGCAACTCTCCTGCTAATACTGTTATTTTCTTTTGAGCAAACAATGTCCATATGTGGTCATGTAGCTGTGAAATTTTAAAACCTGTGTAAATTTGTTATTTATTTTTATTATTTGTTGAATTTTGTTTTCAGAAATGAAGGTGCATTTGCAAGTGTTGTAATAGCTTCGTTCTTTTGTTCTTGTAAGTTGATGTACAAATGCTATAAGTAGTCCCATTTTGGGCTGTCCTAAGTCTCTAGGATCATTCATAATGATACAATCTTTTGTTGGTAATTTTAGTTGACTGACCCAATTACATTGGGTTTGCATGGAAAGGTTTTGGTAGCGGGGGAGCTACAGGGGTGGCTTCTGTGAGAGGCTGCTAGAAGCTTACCCCGTGTCCAATAGAGCCAATGCCAGCTGGCTCCAAGATGGACCTGCTGCTGGCCAAGGCCAAGCCCATCAGCGACGGTGGTAGTGCCTCTGGGAGAACAGATTTAAGAAGGGGAAAAAGTTGCTGCTCATTGGCAATTGCAGCTGGAGAGAGGAGTGAGAAGATGTGAGAGAAACAGCCCTGCAGACCCCAGGTTAGCGAAGAGGGAGGGGGAGGAGGTGTTCCAGGTGCCGGAGCAGAGATTCCCCTGCAGCCTGTGGGGAAGACCATGGTGAGGCAGGCTGTCCGCCCGCAGCCCAGGGAGGTCCACAGTGGAGCAGATCTCCACCTGCAGCCTGTGGAGGACCCCATGCTGGAGCAGGGGGATGCCCGAAGGAGGCTGTGACCCCATGGGAAGCCCGCGCTGGAGCAGGCTCCTGGCAGGACCTGTGGCCCCATGGAGAGAGGAGCCCATGCTGGAGCAGGTTTTCTGACAGGACTTGTGATCCTGTGGGGGACCCAAGCTGGAGCAGTCTGTGCCTGAAGGACTGCAGCCCGTGGAAGGGACCCACGCTGAAGCAGTTTGTGAAGGACCACAGCCCACAGAAGGGACCCACGCTGAAGCAGTTCGCAAAGAACTGCAGCCTGTAGGAAGGACTCACGTTGGAGAAGTTTGTGGAGGACTGTCTCCCATGGGAGGGACCCCATGGTGGAGCAGGGGAAGAGTGAGGAGTCCTCCCTCTGAGGAGGAAGGAGTGGCAGAGGCGACGTGTGACAAACTGACCCCAAACCCCATTCCCTGTCCCCCTCCGCTGCTGGTGGGGAGGAGGTAGAGAAAACTGGGAGTGGAGTTGAGCTGGGAAGGAGGGAGGGGTGGGGGGAAGGTGTTCTAAGATTTAGGTTTTATTTCTCACTAACCTACTCTGATTTGATTGGTAATAAATTAAAAACTAATTTCCCCAAGTCAAGTCTGCATTCCCTGTGACAGTAATTGGCGAGTGACCTCTCCCTGTCCTTGTCTCGACCCACGAGCCTTTCGTTATATTTTCTCTTCACTGTCAAGTTGAGGAGGAGAGTGATAGAGCGGCTTTGGTTGGCACCTTGCGTCCAACCAGGGTCAACCTGCCATGCCAATATGAACATATATTTGGATATAAGGCATGGCTGTCAACTGGTAATTGTTTTTTAATATTTGAATATTTTGCATAAGAGTAAAAGGACCAAAATATTTGTTGCTGATATGCCTATATTGGGAAAGATAATAAAATAAGTACTCTGTAATTTTTAGATTATATTGGAGAAATTCTAAGTCCCATAATTGATGAGAACACAACCAGGAACCAGACTAATGGCCCTTAATCACAGAGATGAGCAGTCCTTTGTAAATGCCAGAAATAATCACCGTTTCATCCCACTTCAACATGACCTGAAGAATAATAACACCTGCAGCAACTGTTTCTGAAGTGTTGTTGTCTGTAGGGGCTATGTGAGGTTGGAATAACTGATCTAAACTCACCCTTAAGATAGATGTAGTCAGTTTAGTGTCTTCAGCTGAAGCAAGTTTAAAATAGCTGTGACTAACTTTTTAATGTTGGTTTACAATATTTCTAAACAAAGCTTGTTTGCCTCTAACCATGAGAATGAAGTAAAGGATCACATGTTTTTATGTAGTTTTGAGGAATATATTCTTTTACAAGAAAATAATAACTAAAAATAGTTAAAGGTCAGAAGTAATCTGTGCTTTGAAAACAACCTGAGTGTAGGAAAACAGGAAGAGGAAGGTAGGTTGAAATGTTAAGCATTGGGCTTTGTAATTGTCAATACTTGCGAAGAAATTGTTCAAATCAAAGAATTATATAAAGAGAAGTTATGCCCAAATCGGAATATAGTATTGACATATAGCTTCTGTATGGAATGAGCTAGATATGACCAACAGTTATCATTGCTTTTCGAGGAAATGAAGTGATGTGTAATATCAGAAGATATCAAGGAACATTCTAATTCTATTTTTCAACTGCTTTGTGTGATCAATAGACTGCCTGAATTAAGGCTGGAAGATGAGCAAATGCAATCTGTGAGGACCCACAGACCTCAAGGCCTTTTGTCATCAGCTGCTGCAATAAGAATGTTGTTGGAGTTTATATTTGCAGGGTTCAGAATTTCATTTTCTATTTCATCCTCTGCAGTGATAACACTGAATTCATATGATATCAAAACTTGTGGTGTATCAAAGGGAGAACATACACTTTGGTAAAATACTTTGTTACGTGCTCCACTTGTCATTGCATGGGTTTTCCATGTCTTTATTATCAGAACAAATGCCACTGTTGTGGAATGCTCCAAAGGTATTCTGCAAATTTTGATACGTTGCATGTCTGCAAAGGTAGCGAAGACCTTGGTTACACAAGCTCCTCTTGTGCTCTGGAGGGATATAAGGTTTCCATGGAATTGTAGAATATCTCAAGTTGGAAGGGACCCATAAGGATTATTGAGTCCAACTCCCTGCTCCTCGCAGGACTACCTAAAGCTAAACCATATGACTAAGAGCATCATCCAGATGCTCCTTGAACTCTGACAGGCTTGGTGCTGTGAACACTACCCTGGGGAGCTTGTTCCAGTGACCGACCACCCTCTCAGTGAAGAACCTTTTCCTAATGCCCAGTTGAACTTCCCCTGATGCAGCTTCATTCCATTTCCTCAGGTTTTATTCTGTATTTGGCATTTCAGGGGACTCGAGAGTATAAATTGTCCCTTGTAGGTTATAATCTCCTTCAGACAGGCAAGAAACATTTTGCGGATGAGAGCAGATGTATCTTACAAAGCAATCTGAAACTCTACTCAGAAGTAGACACCGAGTAGTGAAGTAGGCCAGTCTTGAACTGGGAACATGTTCATGAACATGTTGCATAGTTGTTTTTTATTCTACTTGCTCAAAGAACATTTAGATCTCTTTAAGGATACGTAGTACAACTAAGAGAAAGCACCTAAAACTAATTAAACTGTAGAAATATTTCCAATATTATTAATACCTGAAATACCATATTTGGGTGTAATTTTCAGCAAATCATACATGCGTATTTTTGCTTATGTTTAGGTAAAGGTTTGGGGCTATTCTAATATTTATGTATTTCTGTTATCAACTTGTTGACTCTAAGTGACTTCAGCATAATCAAACTTGGTTGTACGGTTTTCATCAAGCCATTTGAGGTGACTGATTTGTTTGAAATGCCTATAAATGTCAAGCATTTGCAGATACAATCAGTTCACCTTGTTGTGAAGTTGTCTTAGTTTTTAAGGTTTGCCCCTCAAAACAGCGTATTTAGAAATATGAGACAGTTCTCTCCTGCAGTCTCTACTACGAATCCTCCAGGTGTTTACCCCTGAAGATGTGTTGGTTATCTTGCTTACTAGCTTGACGACATCTGAGAGCGCAAAATTTGTGTTTCCTGTTTGAGTGAAATCTTGATTCCATCAGAGTTAAGTAACAAGCATTTCTTAATCCTAGTTTTAAAAAACAGATAGGCCATATTTTTTAACTTTGCTAAGGTGTCCTTGGGTAGCTTTCTCAGTCAGGTCCACAGTTCAAAAAACCTACTATTAACATTAGACTGGTTTGGAACTCTTTCCTGCATTAGGTAATAATAACAAAAGCAAAACATGGTACCACGTTTAATGTACAGACATTTTATGTCTCTGTTTTACTAATGCATGGTACGCTACTTTTGTGTCTGGGACAACACATATTCAGTGAAGTGTATCTGGTCTCAAGTGCATGCTGCAAGTTTTTAATAATTTTCCCCTAAAAAGTGATCAAGTCTTACATAAGAAATGAGGTTTTAGCAGATGTAGTTCTGTTTACTTGAGGTATGTCTTTTCCTCTTAAATTACTCTATGTCCCTCGTAGGTAATACTTAGTTTTCAGGTGGTTGATTGTATCATGGATATTATCACATTGATGAAAAGATAAATTAAGTTGCCTTCTTAGGGTTTCCCTTCTCTGTTTTGTGTAGATGAGTAGTCTTGTTGATCTTGGTGAGAATGCTATATTGAATGCATTTGTAGGATCAAAAGCTACAGTCTATAAATTTCTGATTTTTACTTTTTCCCTTAATGCTGAGAAATCTGTTTTTTAGCTATGTTAAGTGCTTTAGCCGATTGATCCCCAAAGCTGAGCATGGTGTAATTGCCTTTTTTTTTTTTTTTTTGCAGTATATCCTCGCGTAAAGATGAGGGAAGTGTATGGCATTTGAATGCAAATTTCCATTTTCTCTAGTCTTATTGGAGAAGTAGTGTTTCATCTATTGATTAAGAACAAGTTCTTGTAAAGGGAGAAGATTACAGCTAGTGCAAATGTACTCCATAGTAACTCAAAATAACTTCTCACCTGTATCAGATTTCTGTTGAAGTAAAAGTAGCAGAATGCTCATTAAAATGCCTCATATATATAAAATGTGTGTACATACATGTGCATATGACTGCACATACATAGACGTAGCCAGTAGTTCACTATAAGAATTCACAACAACAGGGTCTGTTAGCATTTTTTAAAATGTATTATCTGTAAATTTTTTCTCTTGGCTATATAAATTCAATAAATCCTTCTTTTGCATGTAATTTGTGTTACCTCAACATTGTGGTAAACTGGTCTACTGAGTTTGCTCTTAAGAATATCTGTCTGAGAATAAAGATTCCATACTTCTTTAAATTAAGAAGTCTAAACAAAATTGGTAGATCCTGAGTCAATTAAAAGCAGTTCTCTCAAAATAGAAAATAAATTCATTACAGGACTTACATAAGTATCCTGCTTACCTTTGTTTATAAAGGATGTTAAGAGCTGAATATTGGGATAGTGAGGCAGTACTTTCTAAGCTGTAGTCTGTGGTGAGCAAGTAGTTCACTAGACTGTGGTAAGATGTATAGTGCTGTATCAAATCTATAATATTTTTGTTTCAGGATTGATTATTAGAGTATGATGTGGTCTGTAAGAAATCCTGAGAACTGGCAGTGGCCAATTTGCTCCTTATCCTAAAAAATTGATCTTCCTGGTTCACTCTATTTAAAAATCAGTACAGAGAGATAGATACATACTGCTTCATATTACAAGCAGTATTAACCAAAGTATTAAGCTTTGCCCCTGAGTACACACAGATGTCATGATCTTTCCTTTCCAGTCTCTTCATTAACCTTCAGTAGAATGCATCTTGCAGAAAATGCATGCAAGCTCTTATTTGTCTGAAAGTAATCAGTTTTAATTATGCTTTACAGATATTAACTTAGTTTTTACAGTTGCAGAATTCATTCTTAGAATAGTGTTTTGCACCCATTTAGCTTCTTTTTTTAGTTGTTCATCTCAGCGCTTTCCCTATGTCCAAAATACACCAGTTTAACAAAATACTACTTAGTGAATTCAAGTAAGAAAACAGGAAAGGAGAAGATAAAAAGACAAAGTAATTTAAGTAGCTTTCAAATTTTTGGTGTTCATGTATTCTTCATTCTGCTTTTTTATATTGTACTACTGGACACTTTGCTCAGAGAGTCTCAAACTTGATGTGAATTTTTTAAGATTTGGTTGTCCTTCAATATTTTCTTTCCAGGGAGGGAACTTGACTGTGCTATTCAGTTCTTATCACACTTACATATTTGGTTGATTTATAGGTGACCTTTCAGCTTTTTTATGTTAGGAACATTAATCTCTTGTTCGGGTGTGTAAGTACAAATACCTAAATTTGAACAGAAGTGGTGTAAGTTTTTGCACTTTGTGTTAGGAAACAGAGATGTTACAGCTTTTCAGTTAGGGAGAACTGTGAAGAGATACTGCAGAGCAAAATTTGGTTGGTGGCAAAATTAATTGGATGTGGAAGAATAGAGTTGATGAAGTGTTGAAATAGGTAATGGTGAACATTTAAAATCTGGAACAGTGGACCCCAAGCTCTCTTGCACTGTTAAGTCCAGTTATCAAAATTTTCTATTAATCACTGTGTTACAGGTGTATGATCAGACATTTAACACAAAGCATTTGAAAAGTAATATGGTTCTACAGGAGCAGTAATTTGTTAAGCATTAATTAAAACAATGGGCAGTTTGCCTATATGATAATTTCCCTTCTGTGTAAAATTATAGCTTTGAGTTTCATAGTTCATTTGAATTTAGGTCGAGAAAGTAGAGGCCATGAGATGGCGTAGGGGACAAAGCTGGCAGGTTTGGTGGTAGAATGGCTGTCTGAGGGTGACTGCATTCATTACCACATGCAGTTATGGCTGTTGTGGAATAGTGCTGGATGGCCACAGCGGAAGAGAAAGGTGAGGATGCTGTTGGCCTTGAGTATGTTCATAAGACTGAAAGCTTTGTGTATAAAGCAAAAGGCAAGGGCATATCAGATTAATCAAATTCGATATCCCTTTTTCCATTTATTAAAGAAAAATTAGTCAAATATCAAGAGGCTGTTGTAAAAGGAATTGGGATTTGTACAGGCAGAGGGAAAGAACTGTTTTTTTGTAAACGTGGGAAGAACTACTGCTACTTATACTTGAAAAAGAAAAAGACACAAATACCAATGATTCAATTATAATAACATCAGGCTTGTACTGGCAGACTCAGGGTAAAGGAAAAATTATCTTTAATATCAGACTTTATATTCAATTATATATGCAGTGTGTAAAGTCACTCCATTTTACATGGTCATACCGATTCAAATTTCCATGGTCGAGTGTACTGTTTGTTTTTTCTCTTCCATGAAATGGAAAATAACACTTGTTTAATTGCAACAGTTATTTTTTTGGTGAAAATTTGTTTGTAGAAATCTGATTTTTCTTTCTTAATTTTCAAGTGGACTATCTTTGTGGTTTTCACTGAATTCTTAAATTCTTACTTATGTGATCTTTACATTAAATAGGCTAAATTGCCTATTGCAGGCTTTTGTCTGCTTTATTCTCCTCCCCCACCTCCCATTTCTGGGTAATAGATGAATGTGGCATACCTTGGGCATGAATTGGATAGAGAATCTGTTAGAGAAAACACTTTAAAACCATTCTGCGTTCACTGTTGAGTCTACCTCTGAAAGCATTCTTGCCTTCATTGAACTAGATCATATCTGAAGACATCTGCATCTGACTATTGATTGTAGAAAAGGAAGCGCGTTACCTCTGTAAAATTTAAACCTAATTTGTTTAAGTTTTTTCTCTCCTTCTATTGCAGTATTGCTTAGGAGGACTTCATGATAGTAAAAAATTTAACTGAAAGCTTCTAGTAACAAACATACCAAATATTTTAAAGCATACTGGGGAGCTGTTATGATGTTGATTCACTTCCTCTACCTATTGCGTGGTGGCAAATGCGATGTTTTGAAGGGACTGGGCAAGTTTTAAAGTTTATATCTTTGCTTTCATCTGATATTTTAAAAATAGTCATGCTTTTTTTTTAGTTGAATGCATGTTCTAAACAAATGATAATGCCAAGTTTTAAATTATGTCTAGGTAGTCACATTATGTGCCTGTTTTCACAAACTGGTCATTTTTGATAGTTGGAGTTGTTTCTCATTTAATTTCACAACAGTTTGAGGTTTGTAGTTTCATAGGTTTTGCTGTAGTGATCATTGAATTGACTGCTGTGTTAGAGAACCTGAAAAGTTAAGTTCAGAAAAGGCTTTCACATAAGACAGTAGGGCTTTACTTGGATACTTTCTTTTGTTGCAAAATGAGGTTGTCTGTACACAAAGATCTGAATTATTTTGAGAAGCTCATTGCTTTGTTAGGTAGTTCTTATAACTTCACTGAACAGCATAGACAATGGAAAGTGATCAAGAAATCAGTATTCTAACTGAGTTTGATTTTTGAAGTGTGAAATATGTGTGGGACTAGAACTTACTAACATTTGAACTAGAAAAGTTTTGCCTTTTTTCATCATTAATAAAGTTTAAACCTGTTTACTTTTGTAATAGCCTGCATTTTTATCCTTTTACTGTGTTTTATGCCAAATTTCACCATCTTTAATGCAGCTTAGCCTTGTTCAGTCTTGTTTCGTATTACATTCTGAATATGCTCTAAACAAAACAAAACTTGTAAAGGGAATTCTGCCACAAAACTGAAATAATCAGTGCTAGGCCAGGCTACTTTAGAATAATTCAATATTGTAAAATCATAGTAATGTTAAGTATCTCATCTTTCTGGACTAGGACTTTCAACCATGCTGTTTCATTATCAATTTGGTGGGATACATTGTGCCCAAAACACCCTGTAAAGTCACTGTCTGTTTCTGAGTTTGGTCAGAGTGGAAAAGGGCATTTTTGCAGCAAAATACTTTTCATATACATTTCCTAATTAGGTTTAAACCTAAATTTTTTTCAATATAGTTTTGGTTCAGAAAGCAGTTTGAAGCTATCTTCTGACTGCTTTGTTAAGTATTTAAAATTTCAGAAAGAAATTGTGTGTTGCAAGTTCAAGGACAAAGTTGTGTACAGAACAGTTTCAGAAGAGGCAGGAATTGGTACCAGTTGATGACTCTTGAGCAGTAGTAACAGGTTGTGGTGGTAGAATAGATACAAGACCAAGTATTACTCTGTGAGGTGGTGAAGATACATGCTCCAGAGTACGCCTGGCATTGGTGCAGTAAGGGAGAAATTTGGTCCCTAACCAGCATTCTTGTACTAACAGAACTATGTCTATAGCAGTTGAGACACAGCTCTGCCTGTGCTAGTTATGTTTGCTTAGGGTAGTTACAAGCTAAGGCTAGGAGTAATTTGTTCACACACTCATAATTACTGTTGATGTAATATTTTTGAATCAAGACTGTTTACCATGTGAATTAGGGTGCTGTTGTCACAGATGTTGTAAAGTTGCCTTTGAGACCTTAGTCTCTGATGTTTTTGAAGAAATGTAAGGGAAGTAAGCATCCAAAAGCCTGTGGTGATCTTATGTATAGCTTTCTAAAGCCTTCTTCCTCTTACTTTCCAAAGGACTTTTACTTACAGATTCACACACTTAAGAGTACATTCTGTAGAAACTGAAAAATTGGGCTTATTGAGAAGAGAATCTGATAAGTTGACTACAAAGGATCCCACTTACTCAGTACTACTCAGTCGTAATGCCTTCTTTACCAGAGGTTTGCTAGCAGTACTTCTGGAGACTGACTCCAGGCTCGATCTGTGTGTGTGAGAGAGAAAAACTGGACTTGGGAAGAAGAAATAAGTCAAGACGACTTATAGTTACATCATTTAGAAGCACAAATTCTAAGAATTAACAAACTTAAGATATGTAAGGCCCCACTAATTTTTTTTTTTTTAAACCTCTTCAGTAAAATGTATACTCAAGCCATGTTTTTGTACCTCTTTGGTTACAAGAGTTGTGGATGCTGTTTTTGTTTTGCGTTTTTCCATGGCGTTCATGAGTAACTCCTGCAGAATGATTGCCTAATAAAGCTATATGTATTAGCAGACTATGAGTTGAATCAGCAGGAAGTTTTGAGATGTCTTAAAGGCTCAATAGCATATTATTGGTATGTTGCAAATAAGAGTTCAATAGTCAAATACTGGAGAAAAGAATGACGATTACCTATGATCTTTAGTTTGACCTAGCGTTTCATCCTGATAGCGATACTCTGACATGTACTAGGTTAGTAACAAAAGGGTTGGTACAGAACAGACAGGAGGACATGGGTACTTTTAGGAAAGAGAAATAATGAAGGTGGTATCTTTAAAAAAAAATAAACAATCTGAGGATCACTGAACAAATTTGTTATCTTAATCTTAAAGAAATTCTGGACAAAAAGATACAAAATGTAGGTATCGCTGGACTTGGTAAAAGCCAGGCTGGCAACAGTTTAATCTGGGTAGAAATACTGTGGAGCTGAGTTTAGAGATATCCATTTATATGGAAGTGTGAAGTTGATAATTATATGTAGGATGAACATCTAGTGCTGCCTCAAAAGCAGAACATTTACTGTATGTGTTGATGCTGACTCAAAGGAAGAAAACACTTAGACTCTGGTTCTTGACAGGACATCAGAGTTCTGAAGTTTTTCAACTTGCATATGAATTTTATAAAGAAAACTCCAGCAGGAAAAAATCTTTCACTAAAAGTTCTCTCTCATTTTTTAAAGGGCTATCTAATTATAACGATTTAACTTGAATCTCCTGAATTCACAAATTGAGAACAGGAATTAAAGCTGATGATATTTCATGCTAAAAAGGAAAATGCTTTTTGAGCTTGCCATTCTTCAACTTTTGATATGCTGTATTGGCTGTCTTGCAAAACTGTACTTGCCCACCGTGATTAGTGTGATCTTTAATTGCCCATGGTTAAAGTCCTTGCTGGTAGGACATGCTGATAATGGTTAGCAGACCAGACAGAAAAACATTCTCCATTCTGCAAGGCTGATGGATGCAAGTACCTTAATATTAATTAAGCGGTACTGTAGGAAGTGGTAGCGTACCAATAATTAACTTGTTTATCTTCTTCCATTTAAGGTACCTAGTGGATAGTCGCTGGTTCAAACAGTGGAAAAAATATGTTGGTTTTGACAGCTGGGACAAATACCAGATGGGAGATCAGAATGTGTACCCTGGTCCTATTGATAATTCTGGACTTCTTAAAGGTAACTTCTTCTGACTGTGTAATAAGCCAATACTAACATTTAGTACAAATTTGTCACGGATTGTTCATCTTTTGTAGTTGATAGTGTACATGAATCTCAGCATTTATAAAGGTGAAACTGTTTGTTGGTTTGTTTTCACACTGTGACAAGGGAAGTAGAATAGATTTCCCTAACAAATTAAAAATTTTAAATAAAATTAGTGGATCTTCTTTGCAATGGTTACAGAATATTTAATAATGTACAAATTACTGGTTTATAATGATATTTTTGAATACCTCAGGAGTTAAAATTTAGTCAAGTTGACAAATAGCTAGCCTGAGTTCGCTAAGATTTTTTTTTTTAGCTTTTAACTTGAACTCTAAAATTTAATTTTGTAAATGGGCCCCAAGCCCTCACTTTGATTATGGAACAGTTGAGGAAGAGGTATTACGCAGTTCAGTGATAATATAAAGTGGTGTGAAATGTTAGAGGATAATTTCCTAATTTTGGGGGGGTCTTCTGAGTATGGTTAAACTCTCTCACTGTTACAATTATTCAGGTTTGACTGACTTTTGCTGAACTGTAGTCAGATTTGTGGACACAAGTCTCAGAATACTTTCCCAGGTATTTTAATCTTTAGGTCAAATTCTATATTTAATGACCAGTATTGAAATACCATTAGAGACATTAATATTTAATCTTCAAAATCTAGTGGATACAAAATCCAGCAGATAATTGGTTTCCTTCTTTGCAGTTACAGGTAATACAATAGTACTGCATAATTTGTTTGCACATGGTAATACAAATTTTTACAACTTCATGAGATTTATGGTGATCTCTGACTTTCTTAATTCAAAACTTCTCAACCATAATTAATATCATTATTTTACAAATTAAATATTTAAGATGATTGCCTCTTTCATAGGACTTGTCACACCATGTTGCAGTAGTTGTCAGTGTGAGGGAGTGTGCATGTCTGACAGGGACTAGTATCAGTGCCTTTGAAGAAGGTGCTGTATTGACGTATGCATGTATATGTTCTCTTCCATCCAAAAACTTAAAGGTTTTTTTGCTCCAGGTGAGTGATGTGTTTTGTTTTCTGAAGTGTGAGGATCTAGATCTTTTGTACATTCTTGTAGTAAATCTCGCAGTGAGGCAGGCATGTTCAGCTGATAATTTTCAGTTGAAATTAGATGTAGCAGGATCTTTTTATCCTCAGTGAGGCAGCATCAGCTTATTCTCTCTTCTGTGTCTACCCACTTTAAAAAAGGTGATTTCTAGATGTGCAAAGCACTGTGTTAGTTGATCTGTATTATTTATAACTTAATCTACACACATGTTCAGATTATGTTTAAAGTTACTGTGGATGTGAAGCCTGTACAAAATCTAAATCTAGCTGTCCAAATCTAAACGCATGTTAGTCATTTTGCTAAAAGCTCCTGAAAACCTGTATTCTTACTATCGTTTTGACACTGTGCATACCCCTTTCAAAGTAAACACAGCATTGGGGTTTATGAACTTCACTTTTTGCTCATTCATGGTCCTAAAACTATGGCTCTGCGTTGGCAGTGATACCATACATCCAATTACTGTCTGACATCTACTGTTCCTGTGTGAAGGCAGTTTTAAAATTAAGGGCATTAGTGCTCAGCAAATAGTAGCTGTTACCTTCCCCTGCTGCAAAGCAGCAATCCTCTGTACTAGGTTTCCTATGTAGCATAAGCTGAACCTGAAAATGCTTGGGTTTTAATCCTGTCTTTGGCATGTCATATGCACTAGTTGCTCTCATACTGCTGCCCTTAAGTGTTAAGTCTGAAAATTTGCATCTGATTTAAAGAACATAAAATAATCTAAAAGCGGCATGCTTTCTCAGATACTCTGCAGCACAACACAGTGGCAAGGAAAACTATTATTAAATTCAAGAAAGACTGATTCTAGGAAACTGAAGCAGTGTGTTGTGCTTATGTTACTTAAATATTGTTCCCTTATTTCCAGAATATTTGGATGAAATGGGAGCAGTGGAAAGTAACAGGCAGAGATTTCAGTTAATCTCAACTTATGCAAAAATGTTGCTGTATGTAATGGAACGCACATGTGCTGTCTTCAGAAGAGATGTGTAGACAACTTCAGATTAGCAAAGCAAGCACAAGGAAGTAGTCATTTAGCTGATCTTCATCATAGAAAACCGTGTTACGTATGAGGGACTGAGTCATCAGAGTCAGGGGACTTCTTTGGAATAAGGTTCTGAAAAAATTACACTGGAAAAAATGTTGGGGATTTTAGAAAGAATGGAATCCAAATTATATCTTCTCACTATAAACTCCTGTAGCAATATCAGATCAGTGCAGAAATACAGTGTGAACTTTTTAGAGAGATACGTGGGCCTGAGGATGTGTTTGTGATTTCTCCCCACACCTTGCTCCCAGTTATAATGAAACCACCATATGCATAGTATTGAGTGGGCCAAGTAAGAATTGATAGTGGAAGTTGTGAATTGTTTCGGCAAATGTTTCTTGGATATAGTTCTTGCATATAGATTTTTTCCTAATCAGTCAAGACAGTTTTGAACCAAAATTTGAGTCTTCAAAATTGTTACTTTTACAGATAGGATGAAACAGACTGAGGGGAAAAAAGGAAAGTACCTTTTAAACAAGTGCATTGATTGAAGTCTCATTTATTAGGTCACATTTATTATATTTACCTCCATGAAGAACTGAATTTTTATTTACCTATATGTTCACTGAGATGTTTATGTGAAATTCCATTTTACTTTTTGCTTGAGAAATTTATGTACTCTGGCTCCCAGAGTAGAATCCAAAGCCTGAGGTTTTCTTCCGCTTTCCTTTGTTGCCTTCTGTGTTGCCCTTTTGTTTTTTTCTTGCTAAAATTGCAACAAATACTTTGGCTATTTCCAAACTTGATTATCCCTTTTTCTAAAATAACTTCATGATTCTAACACTTAGCCTGGCTGTATCTTGGGGTTTTTGTTGTTGTTAGGGGTTTTTTTGTTTAGTTCTTTCCCACATTGACAATTTTTATTGGGGAAAGTGCATGCAAACCATATTGTACCTTCTTGACTGCATGAAGTCATCTCTAAACTGCACGGATTACATATTATGGAAACAGTATCTTTTTGCCACCTCTGAGCAGCTAGCTAATGGTAGTAACAAATATTGTACACTTAAACTACATGAACGGAGAACAGTATGCATCTCCAATGTTTTGCTCACACATCAAGGTACTTAGCTGGAGAAGGAAAGAGGGAGTCACCACCAGTGATAAAATAATAAGAGCAGGAGCAAGCTGTGCATCCTTCCTTGCCCATATTTTCACCATTTAGGTGATTAAAGTGAAAAGCATTGCTTTTTTCCCTTATTTTCCCTTAAAACCAGAAACCCTTTAAACCAACTGAAGGTGTAGCAAGTGCAGGTAGAGTAGGGAGATTTCTAGAGTCTTTGTAAGCTGAATCGTGTTTAATCTTCCCACCAGGAACTGAACACATCTCTTAAACATCTCTTGAATGTCCTCAGTAGTGTTGCCCTCCTACAGAAAAGGTCATGTTGAAACATGTTTTGTTAAATTCTTATTAAAAAAAAAAGAATAGGTGTTATTATTAAAGGACCTTTAATTTTTAAAGTGTGCCTCTTTTAATGCTCAGGATAATATTTTTTTAATTGAAGTCACATTATGCTGTGTTTGCTAAATCTGTCTGTACAAAGGAGGAAGAAGAGAAGTACAGAAATACGATCACATGAGAGGACCTTAGTGCTTTTCATAGGTGCATAGCACGCGCTTATTTTTGTCCTTGCAAAAAATGTAGGTAACAATATTCATTTTACTTAGAAGTATACTTAAAAAAAAAGTAAATCTGAGAGGCAGGCCAGTACTTGAAGCAATTTGAGATTATTTAAGGTTACTTTTATGCTCAGTTTTAATTGTGCAGTGTGTAATTCTGCAGTTCATTCACTTAGGACAATGAAAATAAATAGACTGTATATTTATTACAGTCTATTTATTCTTTATACATAGTCTATTTATTTTCATACTTCATTAACTTTGTCATCCTGATTTATTCTTTGGAGCTGAATGTGTGGGTTTCCCTGTTTGATCTCCCTCTGTACAGAGGGATGTTTGCTGGCCTGTAGTTAGGTACTTCCAGATGGAAAGACAGCTGCCCTAATTGTCTGAGGCGCACAGTGGCACAGGTCTGGAATCACCTCTTACACATATAGGATAGCTGCTATCTTACTCCTGTAATAAGGATTGAACCAAAGCTAAAAGCATGCTACTTACGTAAATAGGTTACCAACTTGTACTTCTTTCAAGTGTTGCACCTCGCTGTCCCTGTGAAGAATTTTGTAGGGACTGTGTTTCCAGAGTACATAGTATCCTTTAAGTAGGAGGGTTGTACCATGTTATTTTCCCAGTCTGACATGGATTGAATGACTTCAAACTTTGTCTTGGATCTGCTGTAACTACCCATTCCTGCGTTTTCAGTGAAGGATGCAACTGTAGCATGAAATGGAAGTATCCATGGTGATGGGGGAGTATGTGCGAAGTGGGTAGAGAAATGGATTGGTTTCTCTGAAGGCTATGGTGGTGTGTGGTAACAAGTTAGGCACTTATGATTGCATGAGGATACGGAGTTGTCACTTGGGTTCCTGAGTGCAGGAATGCTACCAGTAATAGGTGTGCTATGCATGAACTGCTTTGAACACCATAATACTAATAACTGTGACTTGGAAAATTTTTTTTTTGCTATTTATATGAAAAATGTTACATTAAAAACTCAAGTAACAGAATTGCAGTATTCAAGTAAAAATATCTTTCTCTTACAGATGGTGATTCTCAGTCTCTCAAGGAACATCTCATTGATGAGCTGGACTACATCCTTTTGCCAACTGAAGGCTGGAATAGGCTAGTTAGCTGGTACACACTGATGGACGGCCAAGAGCCAATAGCACGCAAGGTACTCTTAAATTATCCACTGGGATGAATATGATTCAGATATAGTCCTGCAAATATGCAAGAGTTGCACAGGAATTTATTAGAAGATTCTAAGTCCTGGCCTGTGATAATCATATAGACAACTTCTGCCTTGGTTGCTTATAGATACCTAATTCTTACTCAGATTTTAGGGACTTAAGTTTTTAATATTGAGAAATGAGGATGCAAAGGATATAATACTTTTTTTTTTCTGGAAGTAAGCCCTCTAATATTTCAAGAAGAACTTCATTTAGAAGCTTGTAAGTCTATTAATGCAAATGATTTTGTAATTAAGTATAAAGCCCTAAAACTGTATTGACTATGTTAGTGAAAAGCCTAGCTCTGATAATGTTAACACTGTCAGAGTAATTGGTGGTTCCTTTTCTGATGAGCACAGTCTTCTGTGTTCAGCAGCTTGCTAAGGGAGTTTTCTTCTTTAAGTCAAAAGCTTACCTCAACACGGGTAGTATACTCCATGATACGGTGAATACTGTGGCCCTCTGTCAGTATGAGATACTTAAAAATTAACATCTTTGATGTTAATTTTTGTTTGCTCCAGCATATACCATCAGTATTATTAAGGTGATAAGACGTTTTACCAGTTTATTGATCAGGTAATTTGTTTGTATTATTTCTTAAGATTTTCAGGTTAGTGATTACAGTTGCATCCTCACTGGACTGAATTACTTAAGTTTTAAAATACACATTGGTATGTTTGCCATTTCTAAATTGACCATTAGGGCATATTCTTTCAGTTACAGGGATCTTTATTTTAATTCCTGAAAAACTGCTGAAAGAGTATTATGATTAGAATTTAGTGTGATATGACTTCTGGTGTAATACATCTTTTTTTTTTTTTTTTCGTCCTATGACATGAGTGTGGTCTAACTACGTGCATGCTGGCCATTTACTTGAAGTGCATTCCTTTCAAACAAATGCCAGATTTAGCTATAGAAGAATTTTGTGTCTTCAAGATTCATTTGGTCAGCAATAGTAGTAGTTTGTTGTGGTTTTTTTAACATTCTCTTTAATGCAATAAAAGAGAACTTTTTTTAAAGAGACATCCCTGGAATGTCTCTTTCTTTTTCTCCAGTTCTGTAAGAGCTGAAATCCATTAAAATGGCTCTCCTTCTTTAAAGATATATCTGTTATCACCTTGTTACTGTTTTTCCTGAAGATGGATTTCAGCAAACTGAATGCTCTTCCATCATCATGGTAAAGTAAAAGCTCTGTAATTTTTTCACTTTGGGGGGAAATTGGAAGGAGTGAGAAGGGAAATTTGAGTAACTTGCCTTCTACTTGGGAGGAACTAACTGGAAAAATACATGGAGTATAATGAGAGGCCAGGTAAACTGGCATAGCTTCATTCTTTTCTGCCAATACGAACAGTAGTTATCCTCCGAGATGCATATTCCAGTTCAGAATTTTTCTTTCTGATGCTTTTGTCATTTGTTCATTATTCTTTCTCCTGTCTGCCTTGATGTTTTTTCATAGAGGTGGGATGATACTTTTCGTTCATCCCCTTTGTTGCATCAACTTTTTTTGAAACATGGATCCAGATTTTAAATTGGTAAACTGTTGTACTTGATCCATGTCAAATAATATTTTGACTTTATGTAATATGATGTGGTAATACTGCCACTACCGCATCAGTTTTATTCTCAGAAATGTCTTAGCCATACTGCACAGTTTTGTTTACTGCCAACTGTTTTGTTGTTACTGTAGTAGCTGAAAACCCTACTAAGCTACTCAAATTAAGATGCATTTTTATTTAAATGTCATGGTTCGCAGTCATTAAAGCTAAGGCAAACTACTGAACAGCAGTGAAATCATTCACTAATTTTTTTTTTCCTACTGTACACGCATACAAGTTATATTTGTACGGCAGATAGCAGATCTCTCCTAGCAATTAGCTGGTGGCTTTTTTTTTTTTACCGTATTTGTCAGATGTATCACATATCAGGCTGATGGTTATTTTTGGAACAGTCTACATGACTAAGTACTGCAGTTACACTTTGGAAGATCAAAGGGAAAAACATTTAAGAGGTGACCCTGAATATTTTTTTATACATTTTACTTTTATAAAAAAAATTCCTGTATACTTAACTATTTTGTAATAGGTGTTACAAAAATGAACATATAATAAGCATCTGTAATAAGTAGGTGAAATTTCAAATGAATATATTCATTATCAGAATATAAGTGGAAGATTTGTAGGTCTTGTTTAAATACAGGATTTGTTTAAAAATGTGATATCCAGATTTTAGTAGTGTGTATTCTGTTTCTGATAAGTATTCTTTAACTGTGAAGACTAGTTCTTCATGTTTTGATGAAGTAGCATACAACGAATGTGTTTTGAAATAAAAGTAACTTCTGGTGTTTTTTATCTTTTGATCAAGTATCTTATCTTTTGGTTAAGTATGTATTTGTGATTTTCCCCGTACTTACCACTTTGAAATTCATGGTGGTGGTATACACGGGTAAGACGACATGATCATGGAAAAAAAAATACTTCTTAGTTTACCCTATTTCTAAAAAGTTATAAGAGAATTTTAGTTCTAATTTTTGTCATTTATTAAGTGTCTTACATTCCCCGAACTTCAGTTTCTTGAAGACTTCTGAAAAATATTTTGAAGTGTGTATATGAAAACATGTTTGGACTGATACCTAATCCCAATCTATTTTTCAGGTCGTTGAACAGGGTATGTTTGTAAAGCACTGCAAAGTAGAAGTATACCTAACAGAATTAAAGCTTTGTGAAAATGGAAATATGAACAATGTTGTTACACGAAGATTTAGTAAAGCTGATACAATAGGTATGCACAACTGTTTTTAAAAATATATGATTGTTACTTGTTTAAATAGTGCTTGGTAGCAAGTTCTGAATAAGTAAGTCTCTAGGTAAAACGATAGATGGGTATGGTAGCCATTAAAAAGGATGGGATTAGTCTTGTTTGGGTCAAAATTAAAAGTTAAATGATTTGGAATATTTAGGATTTTTAATACAATTAAAAAAATAATTGTGCATTTTATTATCTAGGCATCTGTGTTAACTCTGAGATTTGCGCTTCTCAGGAAGTGAACAGTGGGATGTTTCTCATTATCTTTATTGGATTCCGTAGTACTTTTTGTTGTCTTTTGGTGTGTAAGAAAAGTACTTTTTTTTTATGTGTTTCTATTCATGTCTTTCACTAGCCAACACTTTTGAGTCATATATATATATATATAGAAAGAGAAGGGTATATTACAAAACACAAGAATGAATTGAATTTATAAATTAATGGCTAAAGGTGACCTACAAAGGCACTATTCTTTGGGTTGTGAAGTGGCAGGCTAGGCACAATCTTTTACAGTAACTGAGTCCTGTATTAAACCTTTAACTTACCTTTATAGTTATTTTGCCTGCTCTTTGACCATTGTGTCATTGTTTGAAACCATATTTTGATAACATTTGGCTCTGAAAATAACAATCAGAACATATGCAAAGATATTGCCGATCATTTAAACTCAATTTTTGGTTTATTTGTGCATGTATATCTGAGATGAGAGTCTTTCAAGTAGCTGTATTTGTGCAGTTAAAATTGTACTTTATGCCCAGCCATTACTCTTTGTTTACATTCTTTGACAACAATGTAGTTTTTTCAGGTTTTGCTTCTCTTTACATTATGGGTAGTGACTTATACTTCCTACAGTTTAATTCTTTGAAGATTGCTTGCTTTAAAAACAGAATCATTTTACATTGTTAAATTTTAATCCTTAAGTTAAACAAGTAATACCTGCTTCTATTAGAGTAGAAACTTAAAAATTACAAAATTTGTCCTTGAAACAGGGCTTCGGTGTTGTATGTTAATTGGCCTTTTTTTGAGATCTGGTTTAACATGGGAGATGTACTTCATTATTCTCTAAGCAAACCCAGAATGTTAGAAAAACCAATTTAACATTATCCTTCCCTGAGGACCAAATACAAGGTATTTTGCAGCTATACTGAATTTAATTGTATCATTGGAATTATAGGTAATGGTTGAATTTCTGATATTTTCTTTTCTAATCAGAAGCAGGGCATTTTGGAATGACTGTTACTTGGAGATGTATTCATTGTTTCTTAGCAGAGAGAGAATTACAATTGTGAGAAAATTGCCATAAAGGGTAATGAGAAACAGCCAGGCTCACTGGCAACCCCTTTGCAGACACTGGCCTTACTTGCTTTCATGAGATGTGGATGACATGCTCTTGGAAGCCTTAAAGCACGCCTTTTCTGAAGCTGAATCTTCTTAAGCAGAGCACCAAGCACGGCCATCCTAGCCAGGACATCCAGAAGAGTTTGTATCTTAGAAGAAGAGCTAGAAAAATTAAACCCGCTTTTAAGAGTGAAAGAATCACTGATCCCTGAGGTTTTTCTCTTATCCATTAATAAGATGGTGATTCCCCACTCCTTCCCCACCCCATCCACCCCCCCCCACCCGGTCCATACCTTAAGTGTATTTAAGGTAGTTCTGGAATTCATCAAATACATAGCAGAGATACTCATTATATCAATAAATAATATACAAGAGGAATCTCGTAGATTCTTGGTTACTTTTCACCCTTCCTTGCGTATGCCAGGGATGCATTTTCATTACGGCTGCAGAAGACTTGTAGTACCAAAGACTCAGTATCAGCCCCTCTGAAGTGAGTGGGCATAAGGTACTATGGTCTTTTCAAAAAGTTTCAATTTTTCTACCCACCATAATTGATTACATTATTTACTGCCCTCAAAAGATCCAAGACAAGACCTTCCTTAATTCACATAAACAGAGAAAGTTTTGGAGCAACTTAAATACTCTGAGCACAATATAATATTCACCTACCAATCTTCAAATGTGTGTTATTCCTGCAATACCTTTGCTTTTCCATTCAAATAGAAACTAAGCTAAGCTGTATGTGAATAAGTTAGTACAAGGTAGGAAAAAACAATTATAGAGGGTAGACCTAATAATGACAGTCATTTTCTTGGGGTCGTACTGGAAACATCTAATGTGTTCTTTGGACCTTCTTAGGCATCTCTTACAATTGAGGACTCTTGCCTTGGGGCAGTGCATATTAACTTTGTGACTGATTGATGACTAACTTTTGGGAGGCTGGTTTAATTCTAAAAAGAAAGTGAGCTAGACAATGGATGTAGTTCAGGCAGCATTTCAGTCTAGTTATTGTTGCTTATCCTAGGGAACATCAGGACTTGAAAATGAGTTAATGATCCATTCAGGAGTCTAAATCATACGAAAGTACAATAAAACTAAGTCATCAGCTAATGTGTAGGCCTTTTCTACCTTTATTCAAGAGTCTTACAAACCACAAAATGACAGAAAGACTGTCTATAGCCTCTGTTATGGACGAACAGGAGTCAGGTTGTGTCTGCAGTGCCAAAACCAGTTCAAAACTGAGCTGATAAATTTTGTAGATTACACCAGTGGCTCTGCATCTAATGGACTTTTTGGACTTATGCTAGTAAATTATCTTGGCAAATGGCTTTGATTCATCTTTCCCTTTAATTTGCTGCAGAATACAAGAATGTAAAACTTGCCACCCTGGAGGACAATATATTCTGCAATCTGTGACTAGCCTGTCCCTTCTTAGGGACGCTGGGATTACTGTTTCAAAGTACAGATTAACATTTTACTGCGGTTTCCTTCAGCCAATATTTGTGATAGCACTAGCCTTTAGAAGTCAGGGTGTACTTGTATTAGGATACACTGAAATTCTCCAGCATCTCATCAAGACTCTTCCATGTAGTCTTGCAAAATAGTACTTAAATCATGCAGCTGGTTTTTTTGGAGGAGCTGTCTGATTTTTAATGATACGGGATATATCCTATATAGGATCCATAACCTTTGACTCTCAAATTGAACTATCTCAAATTGGTGCTATATAGCTTTTGGAGTGAGAGGCGTCTTTAAAGGGCAGTTCTTCCCATCTCTCAGACTTCATCCTAGTACTATTCATCTCATACATGGGATGTGTATAACACTACTAGAGGAGAACCCCATACACAGTACACCTCAGACCACACATATTGGCATGTAATATTTTCATTTACACTGGAACAGGCACTTTCACTTTAGATCATAAGCCAGCACTTCAATGATACTTGCTGGGGTGTGGAGGGAAGAATTACAAAGTGTGCATTGGTTATGTTCATGGAAGTATGTAAACGAACCTTAGTTTCACAGTCTCAAAATTAGCATAATAGTCAGGTGGAACATGCCCTTCCCAGGGTCTTGGACATAATGTGTAGTCATCTGATAGGATTGATGCTTCCTGTCTCATAACAGTTCTGTTAGTGAAGCTGGAATATGTTGAAAATTAACATAATAAATGTTAACTTAATACTCCCAAAGAATACAAGATGCAATGCTCAAATAATTAATTCTCATGGTATTAATAAGATAGTGAAAAATTATCTTTTGTAAATTCTTTTAGTGAAAGTCATTGATAAATCTGGAATATTTTTTTAAGATTGTTGCTGAGTAGATTCATTCTTACATTCAAATACAGTTATTTGAAATAATTGATTGAGTTTTGATTCACAGTACATTTTTTTTAAAGTCAACAAACGAAGTAACAGCCTGCTATCTTGTTTATAGCACCTGCCTTGCCTACATATCATCTCTGTTCCAGAAACAAGTGATCCAGTCTAATGCTTGCTTTCATACTAAAATGTGTGTTAACTAGTATAGAAGAAAATTGTATTCAGTTGTCTACAATATCTACAAATTTTATATTGGCCAGTTGTCATGCATTTCACAAGCCAATGGCAAGATTTTTACAAGATACTCTTAAGCTTCAAGTCTCATTTTGACTTTTCATATTTAACATAGTTGTTGTTATTAGAAGAGAAAATAATAATCTTAAGTAAAAGGTGACAAGGGGAATTCTAGAGGAGCCAAAACACTGGTATTTTATCCTGAGACTTCAGGGGAATGTCTCTCAAAGATCTTACAGTGTCCATTTTTATAATTGCATTTTCAGTGATCATCAGGAATAAACTGTACGTTTCTTGACTCCTATTTTGTTTTCTGTGTTAGCTGTTATGAGACTTGGCTGCCATGGGGCTTTATGAGTGTACCAATTAAAAAAAAAAATAATCTAAGTGAGGTTGCTATGATGTAGGACTGCACATATTAGTTCAAGTTAAAGAAGTCTTTAAAAAACTCTACTTTTGCGTAAGGAGAATGGAGTTAATTATGAACTTCTTAAATTCCGGTTGTAGACAATAGTTCTACTACCTTAAAATTATGTAACACTGATTATATTCTGTCAGATAGAGTAAGAGCTGGTAGACCATTTTTATGTTAAATCTTTCAGGAACATAAAATCTTTTGTTGTCCTTTTAAAATAAATTTATGCACTTCAGTTTTAAAGAGTAGTCTTTAATTTCTGTGAGCATGTAAATTAAACTTTACACATGTATGTTGTGCTTGGTGATAATTGCACTGGGATATGGGTAGTAGAAAACTGAAAACCAAAAAAGGTTTGATTTAGGGAGAGGAACAGAATTACTTGCCCTTCCTGCTCCTGGTTTTGCTGCCAGTCTCGGTTTTAATCATTCCCTACCCATCCACACTCCTGTGTTACCCACACTCTGAGAAATTAGTAGATGGGTACCTAGGTACCTCATGTCATCTGTTATTTATCACCTTGTCTTTATTTGGTCTGCTTTGCTAAGAGATTCAGGAGAGGATACAATAGTCCTCTGTTTCCATTTTAAAGGTAAGCAAACTAGCAACTTCCTGCTTGTCCTACAACATGTAGGACATGTAGTTGCATGGCTATTTCTACAGTTTTGTTCATATTTTGAATATAAGAAAAAAGTAGGTGATTCTGATGCTTTATTCAGCCTTATACTGTTTGTGTAGTGAAATGCTAAACTTGTGTTCTCTCCCTTTCAAAACAGATACAATTGAAAAAGAGATAAGAAAAATCTTCAATATTCCAGGTGAAAAAGAGACCAGATTGTGGAACAAATACATGAGTAATACTTTTGAACCTTTGAATAAACCAGACAGTACCATACAGGATGCTGGTTTATACCAGGGACAGGTACAGTGTAATATTATTTCCTTTTTTTAATACGTTTATTTTTTTGCTCATGAAAATGTAGCTCTACCCAATGAATTTTTCTTCTTTTTAAATGAAAATTGCCTTTTAATAGATTGTGTTAGGATAGAGGATTTTATAAACAAAGTCATCAAAATAAAAGTAGTCTTTGAGTATATTTTTAAGATTAAAGATGAGTTTAATTCTCCTGGTGAATTAAAAGTAAATGAACATAACATTGTTGACTTTGGATTTGGTAAAATCTGAAATAAAAAAATATTCCTAAGATCTGGGATATGTTCCCATAATGGAACCCCAAATTTGAAGAACTTTTTAGGTACTTTAAAAGAATAATGTCTTCTACTCAAATTCTACTGTCCAGATTTCAGAAAGAAATTAAGAAAAAATGAAAATAATTCAAATAAGAACTATAGAGACAAAACAGCTTGAAAACCTGCTTTAGCATGAGACAATATCACTTTAAAATCCCTTTATGGGAGGATTTCTTACAAGATAATTTTTTTACCTTTTCAGATGTGTATAAAGAACAAATATTGGATGTTAAAGCTACACAAATAGAAATGCAAACTGATGGAACAATTTCATTATTAGAATAACTTTTCAGATTATTACATTGATTCTTTAGTCTTCAAATAGACTTGGATTTTTTTTCAGCAGCTGTAGTTTATGCTGTCGTACTACAAGTATGAATGGATGAAATTTCATGGCAGTAGTTGTAGGCAAGATTATATTAAAGTATTTCCTTTTGCCTTGAAATACTTTACTCTAACCTACTTACCAGCAGTATTTATGCTGTGCTTCAGTTTTCTTTTATGGCATGGAAGGTAAGTAATCAGTGCACCAAAATAACAGCATGAACTATTGTGCCCTTTAGCTTCATGCTGCATGCACTTAAACCCTAACATAGGTAATTCTAACAATTCAGAGGTCCTGCTGGAAAAGCCCGCATGTCCCATAAAAGATTTGCGTCAAAGATGTAACTTGCAAATTGCCTCCATCCCAGTGAAACATTAACTATGAAGCAAGCATGGTCTAATACAGCCATAAAAAGATCTCTAGGTGACATCTGTACTTTCAGCAAAACAAATATTGTTCAAAACCAAGTTTAACCATGGTTTCTGAAAATGCAAAATGTCGTGGTAGACCATGTGTGTTTGGTCAGTTGCACTTGCTGACACACAAGGTTGTTGTTTTTCTTGCTGAGCCTCCTAATCTAATAATAGTTATTCTGACTATTTACAGTCTATCTAACCTAATAGTAATTTTTTTACGGTGTAATTCTAAACTATGTGTGTGGTTGAGTAAATGAATGTTTTGAATTTATTGATTGGTTTCTGAAGTGAGTCTTTAGGGGTTTCATTGAACTTCTAAGTCTAAATCTTCCTTTTATTTAGTAGTCTCTTAGAGCCAATGGAAGGAAGTATGGCAGAATCTGTCTTACAGCATTCATGACCAAAGGTAGCAGACTAATCTTTTCCAGATAGAAAGCAGCTCATGATAGAAAGCTGGTTTTCAATGTTGTGTCTTAATGTCTTCAGACTGAAAATGTGATTACATCTTCAAGTGGCAGCATGACTTATGTATAAGGTCTTGAGCGTAAGTGCATATGTGAATGAATGTATGTCAGTGTGTAGACCCATATGGGCTCAGCATGGCAGTTAATTAGCATCCTGAAACATCAGTGTACAGTTAAGCAGAATTAGTTGCATTGGAAATTAAGAGTTAGATTCAGTTTAAATACTGGAGTCTAGTTGCCATTTCAGATGATCTAGGCTATCCCAGCTGTCAATCCAGAAAGGCATGAGCTTTTTGTAGGTCCTGTGTCATATCTGCCAGCATAGGGCAGATATCTGAAATACCTAAATGCGTTTCAAATGGCACTTGATGCCTGTGTTTAGGACTGAGTGTTCTGTACTCCCTTTTGTACCGATAACAACTTGAATGAAATTAATTTCATTAACCAACTGTCCCATTGGAAAATTAATATTAGATTAATGCTTTTGCAACAAATACAGGAGTAACCAGACAAGTATGATTTTAAGGTTATCAAGGCAGAAAATGGTTTGGTTTGGGGTTTTGGGTTTGGTGGTTTTTTCCCCTGCCAATCTGTGTGTATGAGAGGCAAAATTCCTTCAGGAATATATCCCTTCCTTAACAGGGCTGTTGTATAGACATGTGATTTCTGTAGATTCATAGATGCTGTTTAGACATTGCAGGTCGTCTTCTGACCTCTTTGAGAGGTAAGGTCTTGCCATTTTATCTATGGATTGTTGAGGCATACAAATGTTAAGTGGCTTGACCAAAGTTGCACAAATTAAGTTGTGGGGAGAAAAAAGTGAATAGAGTGAGAGGAAAATGCAGTGTAATTTAATAGAATATTCTTGAACCTCACGGAATGGTAACTTAATCATCAGTCTTTTCTATCTCAATTACACGTCAGCAAATCCATTAAAAAGATTGGAACAGAAAGCAATCTACTGATACTTTTATTTCAGTTTTCTTATTACACTTTTTGTGATAGGTACTGGTGATAGAACAGAAGAATGAGGATGGGACATGGCCAAGAGGTCCTTCAACTCCTAAGTAAGTTGTGAATTTAAGTCATATTATTCAGTATAGCTTAACTATTTTCACATGTTATTTTGCTTTAAAAAAAGCCTGTTTTTAAAAGTGGCATTTTATTTTGAAAATCAGCCTTCAGATGTTTTAGCTGAAAATACGCTGAATAGTGTATTTGTTATAAGTGTTTCATATTAATAATGGTGAATTCCTGCATGTACGTTGCTTAATTTTGTTGATCTCAGTCAGTGATACATGTTATCCTGCTTAAAAATAGAAAAAAAAAAATCCATAGTAGAAAACCATAAAACTTGGCTTATTTTATTTAGATTTCTGTTTCAAAGCATAATGTATCTGTTAGGAGTACATAGATACATGTATTTTATCAGTATTTTTTTATATCTAAATGTTCCCATGGATAGTTTGTCCTTTTATCTCCAGAGCACGATATTTACACATAACCATTATTTAAATTGCAGTCCACATTACCAGCATGTTGCTTTTGTTCTTCGTTGGGCTGTTGTCAATTAAGAGAGCACAATGTTCTCTTTCTTTTCTGTTCTTCCTGCTGCCATTATCAACAGTACCTTGATAATGGCAAGTGAGTAGAAAGACTTGAGTGTGGTTCTTCTCATTTAATGGATAAACTTTTTTTAATATTGTTTCCAGAATCTAAAACATGTTCTGTTGGTTTTGAAGAACAGTTGGAACTAGTTAACTAGTAAACTAACATGATCTCAGCCTTACACATAGTTAACTGTGTTTTGTCCCATTGTTGGCTGGTTCTTGAACATATCTTTCAGGAAAAGTTCTTTTAAGTTCCTTTTATTTCTTTTGATATTCTGCATTCGTTTAATTGAGGTTCACTGTTGTTTTAAAACATTTTTATATTATCATTGCTTATCGTTTGAAGGACAGATTCTTATTTTTGGTGGTTTATGTCAAGGGCTTTTATTAGGAACACTAGCTTCTATTAAGTTGCTTAATGAAGTCTGAGTTCAATTTAAGCTTAGTATGAACAGCGTAATCTTGCTTACCAAGATGTTATGACACAATGAATTGAGAATGTAGAGCAGCAGAATGGGATGCAAAATACTTGAAGTCTAGTCTCTGACCTCAAAAAGCATCTAGTAGAAATGTAAATTCTGAGTCAAATTTTAAACATAGATTTTGGAAGCTAAAAGAATTTAGATAACTCAATGTCACGGATTCTTTTTGGAAGTTTGGGTAGGAAGATATTCTTGGTGTTGGTACCTGCTTTTATTCTGCCAGATTTCCATTCCACTTTATGGAAGGCATTCAGGAGCAATATATCAATTAAAGAATATGTCCTGGAAGATGTTTAATCTGGGGACAAGGAAAATGATAATTGAGAATACTGGTGTCAGTGGAGGCTATAAGTAAGCCAGCAAATGAAGATGAATAGTTCTACTGTGAAGCTGAGGCATGTTTTTGAGGTTTGTCAGGTATCAGAAAGATGGATTGAAATTTGGTATTCAAATGCAATGTAATAGTGGAAAATTTGCAAAATTTAGTGGATTCAGATAGAAACTATCAACAAGCAGTAATGGGGACAGGTTTTTACATCTGTTTAAAATGATGAAAAATCTAATAAATGTTTAAAAGGGTAGAAATATTACACACTTGGTTTTGAGTCTTCTGTGTGAGATGCATTAGGAGTATTAGTTTGTCATCACAAATAGTATACAGCCAGCTACCTTCCTGCAGTCCTGTCATTGGTCACACGCTGGTCTCGCACCGGTTCCTGCTGTGACTACCTCTTTGTAGTGCTCGTTTGAGAAAAGTACAAATTGTAAACATAAATTCTGAGGCCAGGGAATAAAATGCCATATTTAGAAAGGTCAAAATATAGAATATTGGAAAGAATGAAAGGTTTATATTGCTTGAAAAGGGCAGGATCATTTCAGAACATTAGCTAAGCTTTTTACAGAACTGCAGAATAGTTGAGGTTGGAAGGCACCTCTGGAGATTGTCTGGTCCAATCCCCTGTTCAAAGAAAAGTCACCTAGAGCAGGTTGCTTGGGATTGTGTCCAGTCAGGTTTTGAGCATCCCCAAGGATGGAGGCTCCGCAGCCTCCCTGGAAAACCTATTCCAGTGTTTGATAACCCACACTGTCAAATAAATTTCTTACATTTAAATGGAATTGCCTGTGCTTTGGTTTGTGCCCATTGCCTCTTCTCCTTTCAGGGGGCACCGCTGAGAAGAGTTTGGCTCAGTTTTCTTTACTCTTCCTCCACCAGGTATTTCTACCCTTTGATAAAAACACTTTGGAGACTTCTCTTCCCCAGGCTGAGCAGTCCCAGCTCTCTCAGCCTCTCCACATAGGTCACATGCCGCAATCCCTTGATCACCTCTGTGGCCTCCTGCCGAACTTGCTCCAGTACATCCCTATATCTCTGGTACTGGCGAGCCCAGAAGCGAACCCAGCACTCCAGGGGTGTCTCGCCAGTGCCGAGTGGAGGGGAAGGATCACCTCCCTTGACCTGCTGGCAATGCTTTTCCCAGTGCAACCCACGAGGATGTTGGCCCAAGGACACGTTGCTGGCTCGTGTCCAGCTCTTTGCCCAGCAGGACCCCAGGTGCTTCTCTGCCAGTCTGCTTTCCATGCGGTCGCCCCCCCCACCACCTTCACCCCAGTGTGTACTGGTGCCTGGGGTTATTCCTCCCCAGGTGCAGGCCTTTGCATTTCCTTTCACTGAACTTCAGGAGGTTCCTGTCTGCCCATTTCTCCAGCCTGGCGAGGTCTGTCTGAATGGCAGCACAACCTATGTTGTGACAGTTGAAAATGAGAGTAAGATGTTCTGCACATTTTCCCTGCCTCTTTCTTGTTATCGGAAGCATAGCAGCAATCTTTGTATTGATTGCTTCTTTTGGCAATTTTTCTTTCTTCCTACTGCAGGTGGTGAACGTTTGCAGTTTTTAATGAGAAATGTGTTAAAGGTGTGAGAATCTTTTTCTACTGCAAGAAAAGAACATATTTACTTTGAAAGTGGCCAAATTGGAACCTCAGCTCAGTATAGGAAGGAACACTTCAAACATTATAATTCTGTTTCTCTTAGTATTAGAACTAATCGGTAGAAGTTAAAAGATCGATTATCATCATAATTGTCTCTTCTTCTGAAGAAACTAGGAAGAAACGATTTCAAGTTTGAGATCCTTTTTATATAGGAGCAGAGACCCAGCTCTGCAACTTAGAATTTCAGCTTTATGGCCAAGCTGGTCAGTATTTGAATTTCTTTTAGGTGTACTGTTCTTCTAACTTCTACATTTACTTAATTTTGGAAGTAATTGCAACATCTGCTGTAAAAACCCCACTACAGTTTAATGATATCTGCTATTGTCTCATATTTTAATGCTGCTTAAAATGTTTGTGTTTTGCTGGGGTTTTTTTTGTCTGGAAGCATCTGAATATTGTGTACATTCTTAAAATGTGCACAGGATCAGTCAGGCTTAGGAATAGCTGGATTTTGGGGTCTCTGAGAGGTTCTGTTTATGTCAAGTGTTTATATTGGCTACTGGGATGTTTGTTGCTCAGGAGGCTTGGCTTCTGTGAAACTTTTTCTAGTGAGCTCATAGTGACTTCTTCTGGAATGTCTTTACTGTCATCTGCTCCCAAAATAGATATTACTCAGCTTTAATGGGCAGTTCTGCAGCAAATTTTGTTATACTAACTTTTCTTTGAGTAACTGTCTCTTCAGTGTCATACATGTGACAAGCTCATCCAAACATGGAGATCCAAGTTGCTTTGGTAGCTTAGTTGCTGCTGATCCCAGTCCTTGAATGAAGACTTGTGATCTGTGTGCAGTCAGGTTTGTTTTTTCATATTTGTATCCTTCTGTGGGAGATTATTCCACAGGTGGAAAAACAACTAACTAACCAACCCTATTTGAATGGTTTATTATCATCAAGAGGATGTTTTAGACTAAGATATAAAAAAAAATCTGAGGTTGTAGTTCAAATAACTTAAGCGGCTGTACTACGAAATCAGATTACTTGTGTTCAGGGAAAAAACATACAACAATTAAAACCTTTCATCCAATCTGTGATTATAAAACTTGAGATAAGGAGAAGGAAGGAGCTTAAGTTTTGGAGTTCCATGAATTACCAAATGAATAGCCAGGACAAGGTTTCTATTAGTTTTCTGTTAAGTTGTTACCTGTTTATGTGCAAACAGAAAAGCAAGTTAGAGAAGGATACAAAGAAGCTATTAACTAGAAACTTATTTTGTTCTAAGTTTAGAGAAGCATTGTTTGCTCTGTTCTTGGAAAACTTAATAAACAAGTATTAAATCTATTGAGTCATCATATTCTTCAAAAATGCTTCTTATATGGCAAAAAACGTAAGAATTTTTAATCTATCAATATATATCTCTGTGTATAATAAAAGTAAGATCTTTATTCTGATCCAGTTTTTTTAGACTTCACTGTGGAATAAATCATTCTAATCAAACTTTGCATAATTTACAGATGGTCTGCTGTTAACTTTAACAGTTTTTGCATGTAAAAGGGAATACATTGATTTTTTTTTTTGACCACACAAAAATTTGAGACTGTGCACATTTATAGTTTTGCTTCTTGGTAATAATGAATGTTTTCTTACAATACTTAGTCACATGGTAAGTTTTTTCATAAATTTTTTTCTGGTTCAAAACTGTATGCCTCTTTATCTTGGAAAAACACTAAAGGCTCTTCATTCTTTTTTTTTCTGAGCTGGATCCCATAATGTTTTGAAGAAAAAAAAAATAATAAAAGATGCTTAGCTATCCTTTTTGAAATAATTTAATGCTTGCATATCCAAGTATTTTAGGAAAAAATATCCATGAGTCTTCAAAAGAAAAACTATTTGTCCACTGAAATGAAAAGTGTCATCTTTAATCAAGAGATATAAAATCTGTTATTTTATTCCCCCGAAGCAGTTGATGTGCAGACAGGTGTGTGTTTCTACTGACTTTGCTGCAAGAAAGATAATTGTGGAGAATAGAGCTAACTGGGGACTTATTGTGATGTCTTAAATTGTAAAAGCAAGAGCTGTCAGAGCTTGTCTGCTAGTCAAGAGCTGGACTGCTGATTGCTGATGCATAATAACTTGTTAGACTGTGGTAACCATGTGTCTGAGCCTCTGTGGGTAAACATCAAACATTGGTAATGTACAACAGACGTTTTCAAGTTAGTTTAACAAACATGCTCATTAATATCAGTTAATGCAGGGTTGAGAAACTCTTAACAAATGCATGCCCTGAACATTAATATTTGTTTTGATTAGTGAACATTAAAATATCAACCTTTCATGCACAACCCCCAAAGAAGTATGATTAACTGAATTAGTTGGGTTTTGTAAGAAGAGAATAGTCTAAACTGAAGTAGGTTAAGCATACCAAAGAGTGCTTTAAAATACTAAATTGTACATTAGCCTGATTATAACCACACCTTCACAGAATCAGAGTCCTTGAGGATAGAAGGACCTCTAGAGATAATCTCATCCAGTCCCCCTACTCAAAGCAGGGGCAGCTGGGGCAGGTTGCCCAGGACCATGTCCAGGCACATTTTGAGTATCTCCAGAGGTGGAAACTGCACAACCACTGTGGTCAACCTGTTCCAGTTTTTGACCACCCTCACTGTAAAAAAAGTGACAGTTTATAATTTTTTGTGTATTTTTCTTTTTGTGTGAACATAATCTTATATTCAGATGGAATTTCTTTTATTTCAATTTATACCTGTGGCCTTTTGTCCTTTCAGTGGGCACCGCTGAGTAGAGTTTGGCTCAGTTTTCTTTACTCTTCCTCCACCAGGTATTCCTACCCTTTGATAAAATCACTTTGGAGACTTCTCTTCCCCAGGCTGAGCAGTCCCAGCTCTCTCAGCCTCTCCACATAGGTCACATGCCGCAATCCCTTGATCACCTCTGTGGCCTCCTGCCGAACTTGCTCCAGTACATCCCTATATCTCTGGTACTGGCGAGCCCAGAAGTGAACCCAGCACTCCAGACCTGCTGGCAATGCTTTTCCCAGTGCAGCCCACGAGGATGTTGGCCCAAGGACACGTTGCTGGCTCGTGTCCAGCTCTTTGCCCAGCAGGACCCCAGGTGCTTCTCTGCCAGTCTGCTTTCCATGCGGTCGCCCCCCCCACCACCTTCACCCCAGTGTGTACTGGTGCCTGGGGTTATTCCTCCCCAGGTGCAGGCCTTTGCATTTCCTTTCACTGAACTTCAGGAGGTTCCTGTCTGCCCATTTCTCCAGCCTGGTGAGGTCTGTCTGAATGGCAGCACACCCATCTGGTGTATCAGTCCCTCCTCCCATTTTCCTGAAATCTCTCATCTTGCTGAGGGTGCACTCCGTCCCCATGTTCTGGTCATTAATAAAGATGTTAGAGAGTATAGAACCTAGTACTGACCTCTGGAATATACCACTAGTGACTGGCCTCCAACTGGACTTTGTGCCACTGGCCAGAATCATCTGGGCCCAGCCATTCAGCTCGTTTTAATCCATTTCACTGTACACTTAAGTAACCCCTGCTTCATCTGCTTGTCTATGAAGATGTTACAGGAGACAGTGTCAAAAGGCTTACTGAAGCTGAGATAAACAACATCCATTGCTCCCCCCCTCATCTGCCAAACTAGTTGTCTCATCATAGAAGGCTATCAGGCTGGTTAAGCAACATTTCCATTTTATAAATCCATGCTGACTTGTCCTTGTCACCTTCTTGTCCTTCATATGTCTGGAAGTGGTTTCCAGGATTAGTTGCTCCATCACTTTCTGTGGGATTGAGATGAGGCAGACTAGCTTGTAGTTCCCCAGATCTTCTCTCTTGCCCTCTTGAAGATATCAGTGCCATTTGCCCTCTTCCAGTCTGCAGAGCCCTCTCCCAATAGCCAGGACCTTTCAAAAATAAACAAGACTGCCATCACAGTAACATCAGCCAGCATCCCATCAGACCCCATGGTCTTGTGTATCTCCAGTGTGTTTAGGTGCCCCCTAACCTGATTGTTGTCCACTGAGGGTAGGTCAGCCTTGCTCCAGATTTTGGTTTCAGGGGCGTAGGATTCTTGAAAACTGGTCTTACTGGTAAAGACTGACACAAAGAAGGCCTTGAGTAGCTCAGCCTTTTTTATGTCCTTTGTCACCAGGGCCCCTGTCCCATTTAGCAGTGGCCCATGTTTTCCCTGGTCTTCCTTTTGCTGTTTGTGTACTTGTAGAATCTTGTTGCCCTTCATGTCACTTGCCAGATGTAACACCAGGTAGGCTTTGGCTTTCCTGACCTCACCCCTGCATAACTGCACGGTATCTCCATGTTCCTTCTGGGTTATCTGCCTCTGCTTTCACTTAGCCACTTTCTCTTGATGTCTGAGCTGGGTCAGGAGCACCCTGTTCATCCATGCAGGCTTCCTCCTGCTTTTGCTTGATTTTCCACTTGTCAGGATGGACCATTCTTGAGCTTAGAGGAGATGGTCCTTGAATATCAACCAGCTTTCTTGGGCCCCTCTTTTCTCCAGGGCTGTATCCCATGGGACTCTTCCAAGCAGATCCCTGAAAAGGCTGAAGTCTGCTCTCCAAAGGCCAGGGCTGTGTTACTGCTTTCTGCCCTGCTCTCTCTCGGGATCCTGGATGTCACCATCTTATGTTCATTGGAGCCAAGGCCCCAACCTTCACATCCCCAACTAATTCCTCCTTGTTTGTAAGTATCTGATCCACCTCTCCTTGCTGGCTTCCCAACCACCTGTGTCGGGAAGCTGTCATCAATGCACTCCAGAACTTTCCTGGATTACTTGCGCCCTGCTGTGTTGTCCTACCAGCAGGTATCACAAGGGTTCAAGTCCCCCATAAGGACTAGGGCCTGTGAATGTTAGGCTTCTTCCAGTTGTCCAAAGAAGCCTTGTCTGCTTTTTTTTTATCATTGTGGTCCAGGCAATGTATAGCAGATGCCCACGGATTATTGGAGGAAAACAGTTGTTCTGGTTGCCATTGTTTTTGCTGACGTCCGTATTTATGTCTCTGCTGTGGATCACTATGGGAGTTAAAGTGTAGTGCAGTTTAATGATAGGCTTAATGAAGTGTGTAGGGAAGTCAGTATCTAATGTGAGTTACCATCTATTTTGGCATAGGACTACAGTAAAGTTTGGGTTTTAACCTGTCTTTTGCTGGACTGTTAAAATGCTAAACTACAATAAATAATTTTGTGGGTTTTGTTTGTTAGATCGTGAAAAGTTACCATTCAAATTTATCTGTTACATAGTTCCTGATGTTTTTCTAGCTATGTTGAGAATTTTGTTTACTCTTCTCCTGCATGTGAGAAACTAGGCCATTTACTGATTATTGGTTTTTTTACAACCAGTGTTTAAAATTGATTATTTTTGTCAAGCATGTAACTGTATTCTTTGGACATCTTTCTGTGGTGTTTTAATACCACAGTAACATTAATACATACTGAAGTTAGTATACTACTAAAAGGACATATACTTTGTCTTAGAACCTTGCAATTAAAGCATAATTGAGATTTTGTTGCACATTTGATTACTCATTTTGTCTTAGGAGATTCCTAAGTCAATGCAGTTGTTTTATGAGTAGATACTTTTGGACGTTCTTTTTGTACAATTTTAAAGGTAGAACTGAAGTATGGCAATACATTCAGCATTAGCATTTACTGTCTTCTCAGGGTTTTTTATTATCCTTGTTTTGATCTTATTTTTTTGTTTTAAATGGAGGAGGGGATTTCTGCCAACTTTGTTACAAAGTTTTGCTACAAGCATTGAAATGTATTAAAAGCTGTAAGAGCTGTGAATGAATTCTGTTCTTCTCTGTACACAGGGTTTAGCAATGTAAGCAGCCATAAGCAAATAGAAAGGCTGCACACCTCAGAGTAGTACAAGTCTCTTACTGTTTTACCTGTTGTTATCACTTTGTATTTGGTAGCAAATGCTATCAAGGAATAAAACTACTCATGGTCATCTTTTCTAAGAAAAAAATTAACTTGTTTTTAGTTTTTGGTGCAAACCAGACTTTTATTTATGTAGCTCATTCTGGTTTCTTTTAATTTTTTAGAGAACACTTATACATTCAGGTTTTAAATTTAAAATGTGTTGCATTTGAATTTGGTTTAAATCATATAAAAGCTTCAAATTCATTTCAAAACGTTCAATTTCAGTTCAAAATGACTCAGTTCAAGTAGCTTCTTCTAAAATAATTACATGTATGAAAGTGCATAATTTAACTTCTGTCTTGAATTTTAAGTAGGGTTATAAACTGACTTCAGTTTTGTATCTTTCTTGTGGATACTGTATTTTACTTCTTTGAAGATAATGTTCAAAGAAGAGGATTTAGATTGATAAAGGAAATCTACAGGAAAGCTTTATGAATGTTGGGTCAGAATACTCTAAAAATTAAGTAACATTTTCTTGACATGGTAATATATCTTTTGGAAAAGGTTTATTAATAAAAAGTTGAAAATCAATGTGAAAATATACTCGGGAAAATTTCCTGTGTAAAAATGTTTCTCTCCTTGCAGAGTTTAGTTCTTGAAAGGTGCTTAAAAAAATACTGAGCATGCAGAATTTCTTCTCTTAATATTGTGATATGTATTTCAAAGCTTTCCAATGACAGCTGGAGCTTTTTGCAAACCACTTGGAGTTGCATAGGGCCCACAAAAACATGAAGGTGCATAAATTCCTTTGAGTATTCAGAGCCTTTTCCATGATTATCTGTAAGATTTGATCAGAAAAAGAAAAATACACTGCAAGATAGGTGTGTATTGTATTTAATTGCTACATTCAGACGGTCTTTGTGATTAAAATTATCAATATTCTTATATTTAAAAACAGTCTTAAACAGTGGGTATGAGTGATAATGCTATTACTTTTGGAAAGAAAGGGTTTTAAAGGTTATTTAGTGTTGTACGTAATATCCTGGATTTTTTTAACAATATTAATAGATTTTAATTAAATGGTTTCATGCTGCTATTAAACTAGCCTTGAAGTATGTACCTTAATCATTTTTGTGTCTTGTATCGACATCCATTTATGGTTAAATGAAAACTTCATAAAATTTCCATGTTAGAAACTTTACATTCTAGGTTTTAGCACATCAAAATATCTATAGTCATACTATAAACTGAAAACAATTTTTTTTAGTACAGTGGCCTGTGATTTTTTTGTTTGTTTGCTTGCTTTTTGTTTTTAATAGCTCTATTTCTTCAACATGATATGAAAGTATAAAGTACTGTGAAGCATTTCAAGTTTTAAAAGTTGGATTCTGAATGCTGCATGTCCTAGGTATTTTTAGTGCTTTGCCCACTTTCTAAAAAATATTTCTTTTCCATGCTTGTTTATATGCATTGTTCATTTGTTAGCATTCTTTCATGGTTTTTAATATCTCAGCATTTTTATCTAATTTATCATTTTCATATTTTTAAAGGTCCCCAGGTGCATCCAATTTTTCAACTTTACCAAAGATCTCTCCATCTCTATCAAATAATTATAACAACATGAACAACAGAAAGTAAGCTATATACCTTAAAACGTTATTTAATTTAATCGCCCCAGTGTGACAGAAACAAATTTTGATGTTTTATAACTCCTAGCTTAAGGATTTTGATTTGTTTTGCAATATTTGGGTTGTGAATTGTTACTGGTCACTATTCTATAGCGTAGGCATTGTAACGCATGATATCAGGAAATGACACGCAATTGAAGTTGTTTGGTAACTCTTAGTGCTCAGTAGAATAGACACTAAAAAGAATGTTGAGCATTGTAAGAAAATATATAAAGACTTCATTTAGAGTTTGTCATGCTAAAAATACATTGTTGTTATTATCCTGCCTGAATTTAGATGGACAACAAAAAAAAGCGTAAACTACTTATATTTATGGTGGTCAGGTTTTCCCTTATTTATTGATGGTAAGGTATAATAGCAGCATATGTGATATCACACATTGATTTGAGACCACTACAGCTGAATTGTTTTAGCTATAATTGTTGTCATAATTAATCAGTGGCTATAATCACAACCAGCAACTTCTCTGTCTTAGTGCTAGAAGATCTGAGAGAGATCAGTCTGATAGGTGTGCTTGAACATTACAATGAGCAGAGGCTTAGTAAAAGAGGCTTCTCACTTTTAAGAGTTTTCTCCTTTATATTCCAAATCAGAAGTTTAATAAAGAATGTGATAAAACTCTAAAAGAAGAGCTTTCATATTCCAGTGGCCAACTTTGTGTGTAATATTTTTTTGTTGTACACAACTGTAAAAAAGTTGGTGAATATAGAAAAACATGGAATTATTTCACTTTAACAGATAATGGAGCATCTTTCAAATGCTTGAAACCAGAGAGCACTCATCTTTAATGCAAGCTGGGGGAAATTGAAGAGGCTTATTCTTACAGTTCATTCAAATTTAAAATATTTTTCCAAACATGCATTTTGTGGTCAAACATGAAGATGTTAAATATTAAAAAGGTGACATAAATATTAAATATCTTATACAATATCTTCCAGTTAAATACTGCATTTATCAGAAGTGATTTTTCCTAAGGGGTGAAGTGTCACTTGTGCTTCTACCAATTGTGAGTAGCCCCAACTCTCACTGTTAAACAGTTGAAATCCATGTATTTAACTGCAGTCTATTGTACTCTGTGTGTGAATGTGTAGTAAATAAAAAATATATTGTATCTATGACTGTGTGAAAAATTACTTGACCAGAGCTGAGCCTCCAGCTGAGAACTAATCTCTCCTTCCCCCATTGCTTATGTGAAAGACAGCTGTAACGCCAAACCCAAACTTTTTCCTAGGGATCCACCATTTTAAATCCAGCAAGTCTTTCTTCTTTTTTATTATTTTTCCTCTGGTTTTTTTGTGTGTGTGTTAGTTTTTCCCTAGCGATGCTCTAGTTATTTTTAGGAAGCACTTAGGAAACCTGTTGCCAGCTCTTGCAGCTTTTAAAGATAGTTTTTTCACTTGCTTTAGCTGATTTTATTTTTATTTCTTGGTTTATTTTGGAGCCCAAATGGGAGCTTTTAGAACTTAAGGTAAAATTCTGGGTTGGTTGTTTTGTTTGGGGTTTTTGTGTTTTGGTTTTTTTTCTAATTTGAGGATTTTCAACAGAAATATGTGTTTAAAAGGAAGTGATATAAAATTCAGATTTGTTAAGGGATTGGTCCCTTGAAGTGCCCTAACTCTAAGTTAAACATTTGTAAATCAGGTAGTAGGTACATGTTCTCTATAGTGTTATGAAATACCAGCCATTTTTCTCTTGTAACCCGAAACACTGTATATCTGGATGTTATGTAAGGCAGATATTCAGTGCAGAAGTGTATGGTTTTCATTACAATGCAGTAATCCAATGATGATGAGTTTAAAACAAATATTTTAAAAACCACAGATTTATAATTTACTACAATATATAATACAGGAGAATCTTTAGCAGCACTTCTGTCAGAATACATGTTCAGGATTAATGAGTTCAGTGATAGAGAAGTTATATCCATTAATATACTATGTACTTTACATACTGTTGCATTAAGAATTTTTGGCTTCAAAAGGTAAACGGAAAGATATTTCTCTGTATTTAATTGTATTATTTCATTCTGGGTTAAGATCAGTTTCTTCCTATGTTCTGCTCTTCTCACAAATACCTCCTTGTCTAAGAAAGCACTTCTTTTCCATTAATTAATGCTATCTTCTTTTCATTGCTTTCTTAATTAACTACTTAATGTCAGCTTTGTCTGGAATTTCTTTTCATATTTCTGCCTTGTTGTCTCTTACATTGCACGTTACCTTTAGTACAATAGCAAAATTACACATTTGCAGCTTTCCAGGATCCGTTGGCACCTCCATATGGACGTGAGATGCTGTACCTCTAAAAGAAATACCAGCATTTGTTTGGAAGATAATTGTAGCTGACAAAGCCAATTTGTAAGGCAGAAAAAGCAAACAACAGGTTGTGTGTAGTAATAGTCATAAATGCTAGTCCTTGCAAGACTGTTTTTGCAATTATTATAGCTCAGCTATAGAGTACAAATTATATTAAAACTCTGAAAAGTATCATGTTTCTTTATATGATACACATTTCTGTAATACTTGTCTAATCCAGGAAGTGTTTTGAGTAGTAGCAAGCCTCAAATTGGTAAATATTTGTGTGTTGAGATAGTCATACATTAGATAATAGAAATAGCTTGTGCAAATTTTATCAGGTCTAAAGCCTTCATTTCTGTAAATGTGAGTTTGCATTTGATGGAATGGAGGATTCCAAATAATTGATCATTGATGTTCTTTTGCCTTTACAGGTGATCTTGTTGAAAGAATAACATAGGAGGATTAGCATAATATGTGTTAGTGGATTCAGAAGAGCAGGGAGAGACACGCGTCATTTAGGTCTTACAGGAATTTCTGTTTATTGCTGTTATAAAGCAATACATTTCTTGTCGTGGTATTTTTTAAATTATATGGGGAGGGGATTAAAAATAGTTGAATAGGGATTTTGCTTGGGTAATTAAGTGAAAAGTTGTTTTGTCTTCTTCATTTGTAACCATTGTTTCAGGCTCTAAAATGACTTGCTTCATCATTCAGTAGTATCAGCTTGTCAGAAGATGGACAGCTGGCAGCTTTGTTCACATGCTTGGTGTATTTCAATATGCTTACATCAAAAAGTATAAATGTTCATTACATCACCTGTATAAACAGCTTCTTCATGTTGCACCTGACACATAGTCAAATATTATGAGGAAGGTGAATTTTTTTTTTTTACTTTATTTAAGTAGATTATAATGTTATCTTCTGCTCTCCAGATGATGATCATGAACAATAACAAAGACAGTAGCCTTTGTGTAATGACATGGGCCTCTCCTGCTGCTTCAGGCATCTCTAAAAATTGATGGAGCCCAATTACGGGTTTGTTAAAAGTGGCTGGTCACAAAAACACATTGGCCGTGCATTCAAGTGGTTGAAATACTACAGAGCTCAGTACATGCTCCAAAGTTTAGTTTTCTGGGCTCGTTCTTGCAACTCAAATTCCTTTTGCAGCACCTGTATATGGCACTGCATTGTCATATTGTGTCCTTTCCAAAGCTAGTGATGCTGTTGCAAACTTCTCTGTTCCAAATTCATGCTTCACAGAACTTCAGCTATACAGTGAGTGCTCTAGATTCATCATCTGAAAGCTGCTTTGAGATTTAAAGGCAGGATACAGACAGCACATGTAAGTCATTTCAAATATGGCACATGCAACTCAAAATTTACAGATTTACAGATAATAAAATCTCGTTTGGAAACCTCCCTTTACCATTTTCACTACTTCAAGAACAAGTCTGGCTGTTCAGGGGTCTGAAGATGGTTTCGTTTTTTCAAGTCTTGCCTTATTTTTTGAGCAACAATTTCTTCTAAGAGCCATCAATGTTTTCTTTCTGTTATTGCCCTTATGTGACAGCCCCATTCTCATACTACCCTCTGCTTTTCCATGCATTGTTCCTTCATTAAAGGCAACTTTCTAAAGGTTTTGCAGAAAAAGCAGATGGAGGTTGGGGATATGCTATCATAAGTTACTTTTTTTAGGGCATTTCTGTTTGAATGATGTTTATGTAGACTTGCCTTGTATCTTTACTTGCTTTCCATTGTTAGCCATTTACTACTGACTATTAATAATACTTTATTTTTTGTCCAGTCTCAAAACCATGAAAAGCAGAGGCACAATGTAATTTAAATAAAAATAATTCTTCCAGCAAAAAATGAAGTTTGCAGACAGATAAAGCTGTAAAGAGACATCTCCTAGTCTTCTGCACATAGTAGGTGCTGTATTTTGCTGGATATGTTTTGATAAAATATCACAGAACCCTGAAAGAAAAATATATGAATAGACCTGACTCACAGGATGACTGTGGTAACAATATTCTCTAAACCCCTCAAATATATTTCTGTGGGTCAGTACAGAAGATGAAAGAGCTCCGAAATGGCTTTCCCTTTTGAGAAGTAAACTCTGAGAGTTTGTCCCTTAGAGCACACCAACACTGGGAATCTATCTGCATTACAATTATCTTGAACTGAATTATCATGATGTTAATCAGCTAATTTGACGAAAGCTTTCACATGAATGCGCTATAGCCAAAAGACACCAATTGTATTTCCCAGCTTTCTAGTGTCCCTCCTAAGGTGGCAGTTCATGAAGGGGGGAAAGCTGTAAAGAAGGAAAAAGGGGAGTGAAAATCCCCAGGAAAATCACATTTAATCTGTTTATTATCCCTACATCTCCTACATTTCCAAAAGAAATTTCTCTTCTGTTAACTGTGTGAAAAGTGTAATCTCTGAGTCAGGTGAGGAAAGCAGTAGGAAGCAAGCAGGTTGAAAGTAGAAGCTTATTGTGCACCCTGTACATGTGCATTTTTGTTGCTGCTGCATGCTGTTTAGCTGGGTCGGGGGCTTGGTTGTATTGTGGAGGTTGCATTAGCACCAGTGGCAAGCTTGTGCTTTTTCTTCCTGGGGGATCTAAGGCTTGCCAACTTAAGGGAAGGGGGGTTGATTGCAGTAGCTGGACTGCAGCTGCAAAGGGAGGTGGAAGGTAATTTTCCCTGGGGATCTCTCATGCATGGGTGAACCAGGGACTAATGATAGGGAGGGGTTGACCACAGAAGCAATCTTGAAGGGTATGTGGGCCCTGGAGTTCAAAAAGTATCTTGTATAAACAAGGGTGAAGCATTTAAGTTAGGATTAAGCTGAATGGGCAAAACTAACTTTACAGGGATTTTTCATGGAGAATGACAAGTAAACACAATGCCACTTAGCTAGTTTGGGGGCAAGCCAGAGAGCAGAGAAAATGCACATGTATGGAAGAGGGAAGGACTGATAGAAGAGTCAACTATTAAAAAGAAATGATCAGATGTAGAAGTTTGAGAACACCAGCTTTATGAACAGTGGAGCTATAAACTACACAGATTTCTGAGGCCATCAAAAGAGGGAGAATTTTTCTTCCCCTTCTGTTTGAATTTTTCAATAATCTTGTGATTAAAACAAAACAACTGTTATTCATGAAAAGTGAGTAATTGTGCACTGAGGGGACAGTTGGAATTCAGTTAGATGTAAAGAGTGTGATACTGTTTCAGGAGTAATGGCTGGAGTGTACCATTGGGCACTTGCATACTCAGACTTTTACAATTATAAATCTCAATTATTTATGAGGATTGATTCTTTGCCCTGCATATTTTTCCTTGTCATTCTTAGCAATTGACTTTCAAATTTCTGTTCAAGTTGCTTCTAATGTGAATAACACTTAGTGACTGCAGAAATACTTTTGAACTTTAGCCAAAGCTACTGTCATGCAGATTTCATTATGATCAGTCCCTGAAATAGTTTAAGAAAGCGTTTAACCTTTCTGGTTGATTGTTTTTTCTAACAACTGTAATATTACAGAGCATCCTCTTACAAGATTCTTTTGCCTTTCTAGTGTTCTCGGATATGCTTACTTTACTGTTCTGAGGGTTATTCTATATTTAGTATTTGCACGATTTCATCTGGAAACAAATTGCTTTAAATCTTACCATTTTGCTTGTTTCAGTCTTCTCCAGTTTCTCCAAACAGATGCATCATAGAGATTTATAATGAAGTTGTTACAAGGCATTTTGTGCATTGTTTTACCTCTCAAGGCTTTCCTGCATTTGCATGCTGGATTGTGCTGTCCTAGCAGGGAAGCTATAAATAGACTCTCTGATGCAGTGAGGCAGCTATGCCATAGTGGCCTTGGAAATCTCAGCTTTCACCTGTAACTCTGCATTCCCATTCCCACCGACCTCACTCTTGCAGTAGCAAGAATGCAAAAGGGACGTAAATGATTGACTGCTGCTGGTGGTGTCTAAAGTCTGAGTGTATTAAATTTGATGGAGCAATGAAGAATAGAGTAAGCTGTGAAGCTGCTCCTATCAAAAAGGGGTAGGGATATAATAATTGCAGTTATTGCAGTACATTAGATTTTGGTTGTTTGCACAGGTGACTTTTAAATTGAAATTAATATTATTACCAAAGTTAAATACTTTTTTAAAATCCTTTCTTGTTCACAGAAGTTACTTTAACATTTTTAATCATTTAAGTTTATAAAAGTACATCTATGTATTAAAGTACTATAGAGTACATGTTTACATTGTGAAAGATGTTTTGTTTTTTTACAGTGTGAAAAATTCAAACTATTGTCTCCCATCATATACTGCTTATAAGAATTATGATTATTCAGAGCCAGGAAGACACAATGAGCAGCCAGGCCTGTGTGGCCTGAGTAACTTGGGGAATACATGTTTCATGAATTCAGCAATTCAGGTACGTACTTTAGAATAAAATGAGCTTGTCTTATTACTTGGAAACTAATATCTTGTTATATTTTGCAATGTTTGGAAACTGATATTAAGGGACTCCATTAAGTAGCAGAATAGGATTAAAAGTGAGGAAATAATACATCTATATTGGTATACTAGAAAAGTTGATTTGCATAGCTGTATTCATTGTTTCCCTTGTTTTTGCATGGTGATCCATGTCAGAAAGAGATTTGACCAGCATTTTACATGAGCAAGCCCTTAAGTCGGACTTTTTGCTTTTTGCAATGATTGCCATGCCTGCATGTCACGAAAAATACTTTTTAATTTGAGATGCGCTTGAGTACAGATGGCAGTGCTGAATTGTCAAAAAGTAAATGACTGGTGGATTACTGGGCCTTTATGTCTAACTAATTATCATGCACTTTTAGTGTGCAGGTTAACATGCAGGGAACCTTTGAACATATTTCCCTTTGACCTTTGCCCTTTGAATAGCTGCTATTTCATGGATGAGATGTTTTACAGGAATGTAATAGCTTGTTTCTTTGCTATGATTACAAGAGAAATACTAGTATAGCTAGTATTACTCTTATCAAGACAAAAAAACTTAGTCCTTTTACTTTTAAGTGAACACTGCAGTGGTAGATTAACAATCAGAAAGAACTAGCGGTTTAATTTGGTTTGGGTTAGTTCTGGAACTCGTGTTTTGTCATAAAAGCAGTCTTATGTCAAAAAACTGTAAAATGTATTTAAGTTCTCGTTTGCATTTTTTTCCTGCTGAGTATAAACAAAACATGCTTCAGAGTTTATCTCCTCCTTTGTCACCACAAGGGTTCCTGACTTACGTTTGTGATTTCTTTGGGTGAGATAAAAAGAAAAGAAAAGTTGAATTCCTTCTTTAGCCTGTTCAGGAAAAAAGGAGTTTCAGATATATTTGTAAGCTAAGTTTATGCAGTTGTTGAAATTTGTTCAAAAGAAGAAATACTCCAGAGTTTCATAGTCTCTGCAGATTTTCTATCCCTTCTTTGTATATAGAATCAGAAAATAATTTGGGTTAGAAGGGACCACAGAATGATCACAGGTCCCACCTCCTGTTTGTGTCCATTACACTAGCCCTGTCACTCTGCACTTCTGAGAAGAGTCTGGCTCCGCTTCTCTGTAGTCTCCCATGAGGTAGCTGCAGACAGCCACGAGCACTCTCTCCTCAGTCTTGTCTTCTTCGGGTTGAACAAATGCGTACAGCTCTCAACATTTCCTTGTATGTTGTTCTCCAGCTCCCTGACCGTGTTGGTGGCCCTCCTCCACTCTTTTCTTACACTGGGGAGCCCTAAGCAGGACAGTGCTCCAACAGCAGTCTCACAAGTGCCAAACAGAGGGGAAGACTTGCTTCCCTTTGCCTCTGGCTACTATTGCTAATACAGCCCAGTTTGCAGTTGGCCACCTTTCCCACAGGGATGCACTGCTGGCTCTTCCACAGAGGACCACTGGGTCATATTATGCAAAGCTGCTTTCTAGACTGTCAGCCCCTAGCCTGTAGTGGTATATGGGGTTATTCCATACTTATATAAATAAGGCATCCATAAAATTCAATTTATTCTTGTTTCTGAAAATGTTTTCATGAGGATACTTGAAGAGAAGTTGAACAGTGCAGGAAGTAATTCAAATTTTTTTTAGCATGCTGCACTGAAAGATGGCTAAACTGAAAGGGGGAGGCGCACACATTTTGCAGCATCCGTTCTAAATAAAAATGCTATATGTAACCTCTCTTGATTACTGAATTGCATCATCATGCTATTGTAAAGAAAAAAGAATATGTTTTTGTCTAGTGTGTGAACTAGAATTGTCTTTAAAAGTTGATTTCAAGTAATATTCTTAGTACATAGTGAAATACTTTTTATGATGCTACACTGTTTGTCAGGCTAGACTGATTAAAAACAAGGGTAATTTTGATTACTTATTCAAACCTTTGTTAAACTGGTATACACAAATTTGCATATATGTAGATTTAAAAGTAAAAAAAAAAACTTTTAGGTGAAAATTACAAGCATGGGTTATTGCCTTTAGGAATCTTATACAGCTTAACAAACTTATAACAGTTCACATCAGTATCCCATTGTGTTAACTGAATTTAATTCTGAGGTCTGCTTTCTAAATTATGTCAGCTTTTACTTCATTGCTTTTCACTTATATCTAGGGAATCAAGTGTTCAGGTAAGTTCTGAGAAACTGTAGTGTAAATTAATAAATTCAGGTTTGCTGATTCACAAGGCAGTGCTCTGGGTAAGAAAAATCAGGTGTTTCTTGAGCAGTGCAGCTTTTAGTTTGGCATAGTACCTTTAGTATGTCCTTGATGTGTGTTTTTTCAAATGCATTCTTTGGCAGCTTTCTTAGCAAGGAAGTGTAAAGTATCTTTCAGTTCCTCCTACTATCTCTCTCCAAAAAAGTATTGTTCAGAGTTTAATATTATCTTAAGAAATCCGTGAAAGTGCATTTTAGTGGAAGTATGACATGTTCTTAACACACCGAGGCCTCACAGACTGCAAGTTCTACTGTCTTCTTCCTCTTGCCACCACTTAACTTCTACCTTTTTTCCAATTACTTGAAAGCATACCTTTCACTGCACTAATTTGCCATTAATTTCACCTCCTACTGTTACCGGAGTAATATTGGATTATTCTGGCTAGAGGTGTAATGCCTATGGCTGAAGCACTCTGAACACATTTGACTTGGTCTAATCTTGGAAGCTATGAATGGATGGGCCCAGATAGTATGTGGATGGCACACTAGGGAATTCTGCTGGGGAATATTGGGTGCTCTAGGCTTTGACCTGGATGATGGAGCAGAGTGCACCCTCAGCAAGATGAGAGGTTTCAGGAAAACGGGAGGAGGGACTGATACACCAGATGGGTGTGCTGCCATTCAGACAGACCTCGCCAGGCTGGAGAAATGGGCAGACAGGAACCTCCTGAAGTTCAGTGAAAGGAAATGCAAAGGCCTGCACCTGGGGAGGAATAACCCCAGGCACCAGTACACACTGGGGTGAAGGTGGTGGGGGGGGCGACCGCATGGAAAGCAGACTGGCAGAGAAGCACCTGGGGTCCTGCTGGGCAAAGAGCTGGACACGAGCCAGCAACGTGTCCTTGGGCCAACATCCTCGTGGGTTGCACTGGGAAAAGCATTGCCAGCAGGTCAAGGGAGGTGATCCTTCCCCTCCACTCGGCACTGGCGAGACACCCCTGGAGTGCTGGGTTCGCTTCTGGGCTCGCCAGTACCAGAGATATAGGGATGTACTGGAGCAAGTTCAGCAGGAGGCCACAGAGGTGATCAAGGGATTGCGGCATGTGACCTATGTGGAGAGGCTGAGAGAGCTGGGACTGCTCAGCCTGGGGAAGAGAAGTCTCCAAAGTGTTTTTATCAAAGGGTAGAAATACCTGGTGGAGGAAGAGTAAAGAAAACTGAGCCAAACTCTTCTCAGCGGTGCCCCCTGAAAGGAGAAGAGGCAATGGGCACAAACCAAAGCACAGGCAATTCCATTTAAATGTAAGAAATTTATTTGACAGTGTGGGTTATCAAACACTGGAATAGGTTTTCCAGGGAGGCTGCGGAGCCTCCATCCTTGGGGATGCTCAAAACCTGACTGGACACAATCCCAAGCAACCTGCTCTAGGTGACTTTTCTTTGAACAGGGGATTGGACCAGACAATCTCCAGAGGTGCCTTCCAACCTCAACTATTCTGCAGTTCTCTGATCTGCTTTGGTTACCTACTCTAGATGTCTTCCTTCACAGTTATGTCACCACAGGGTTATCAGCATAAATCTGTTTTCTTTAAACAAAATAGTTTACTGTAGAGTTTTAGACTCTGAAATAGTTTCCAATTCTGTTCATGTTCTATTCAAACAGCCCTGCTTTGATCCCTTCCACTCAGTCAGTGCTGAGTGTAATCAATATAGCTTTCTTCAACAGAAGCAGAGTTTAGTTTATTTGCTCTCCTCCCAATTACCACTTTTCTCAGATCTTCATCCTTCCCAGACAGCATTGAGGCCCCTTAGTGTTCACATAAGAGCTATTTCTGCTTCAGAAACTGTTTAATTTCTCTTCTCTTTGCTCTCATCTCATGTACAATGAAGATGGTTTGCATCAGAACTCTTATCAGTGTTCCTTGAAGAAGGTGGCCAGTTCCTTGCACATCTTGCTCTCCATAGTCTGACAAACTTGTCTGAAGGTTTTTGCCCTGTAGCCATACGAGGTAGAAATGTGATAATCCTGGCAGTTCCTTAAATTTTGTTGCATGTTCATTAAGGTTAGGCTTCCCCCTTCATCCTTGTGATTACTATAAAGAGACCTTTGATTTTTCCTAGTACGGGCTTTTAGTGTTACAAAGCTCAAGAAAAGTAGAGGAGAGATGGTGAAGAGGTGGGTAAGATCCTCTGTGGTACCACAAATAGCTGCAAGCTGAGTAGGAGTAAGGCCAAGAAGGTTAAGATACCATTGTATTTCTCCCAAGTGCTGTTGTCTTATCACTGTTTCTTATTAAAAAAAGGAATAATTCAATATTATTTCATATTTTGTTTATATTGGAACTTTTCTTTTGTATAGATTTTTCACATTCTTTTGAAGGGGTATTCCATGTATCTAATTTACTTCAGTGCTAACACCTAAGGCTCGATTTTTGCTATTAAGGCTTAAATGTCTGGTTTTGCAGATCTGAGCATTAAATAAAACAGGAAAGACAAAAGGGAGCTTGTGCAAACACATTATTGTGAATTCTTGAACCCATATTGAGCAAAAAAAATATATATATTTGGCAAGTAGATGTTTTATTCCCATCCAGTTATGTATATGGCTATGATCTTAGCTGAAAAAAACTAGAAAAATAGAAATCTCATGAAGCATTGCTCTGCTGCCACCTGTGGATGTTTTGCAAGTATTGCTTTGCCCTTTTGATGGGTTACTAGTGATTAGAGCTCTGTGGGAAATGGTTTGGTTTTTTACTTTTGCAGTGAAAACCTGAGAGTTCACAAAATCTTCATTTTGTGATTCAAAAATAGGAGAAGAATGAAAGTAGGTGTTTTAATTAAAAATACTTCTTTTTTTTCCCCACATTTTCATTTTTATGTTTTTTCCATCAGCTTGATTATATGTACTTGACTTCTGAACAGCAGCTGTTGAGAGCTTTGCAATGGGGTATTTCAGCAGTTTTCTTTCTTTGGAAAGCTGATTAACATTCCCTCTACAGTTACTTATGGCTGTGAGATTATCCAGACAAAACATAACATCTTTCCCCAAAACCTGAAATGATTAAGTTTTTAGTGCTCTGTTTCAGTTGCCATGGGCATAAGGAGTTCAGGTTGAGGGTCGTGTTAGCTGAGCGCTTTTCACCGTATCTGACACTAAGTACTTCAGACAAAAGTAGGATAGACAGGTGTAAAGTAACTCACTTTTTCTGCTATTACTTGGATCTTTCTTTCAGTCAGTCAGCTCTTGGTCTTTTGTTAGAAGGCTGAAATATGAAATTTCAATGTCCCTTGCATAAAATTGTTATTAAGTAGGACAGCTGAAGAACCATGATACTTGCAGGAACACTCAGTTTTTAGCTCAGATCTTATTGTCTGCTTCTCACTTCCCCAGTTCACTGGCATAATAGGTAATTGATGTTTTCTTTGCTTCGAATTTTTATTTTTATCATTATTTCTCTGTAATATCCCTTATGGGATGTGAATAAATGTTTCCTCATTACCTTAGGATCATAGGATAATTCGGGTTAGAAGAAACTTCAGGAGGTTTCCTGCTCAAAGGAAGTTTGGCTCTGAGGTCAGACCAGGTTGCCCAGGGCTTTATCCAGTTGGGTCTTGAAAACTTGCAAGAAGGCTGCACAGCCTCTCAGCTCCACTGCTTGACTGTTCTTGCAGTGAAAACATTTTTCCTTATATCCTGAACTTCTCTTGTTTCCACTTAAGCACAGTGGTTCTTGTCCTCCCACTATGCACCACTGTGAAGAGCCTGGTTCCATCTTCTTCACTTCCCTGTAGGTACTAGAAGGCTGCTGTTGGGTCTCCCTGAAACAATGTCCTGGTTTCGGCTGGGATAGAGTTAATTGTCTTACTAGTAGCTGGCACAGTGTTATGTCTTGGATTCAGTAGGAGAAGAATGTTGATAACACACTGATGTTTTCAGTTGTTGCTGAGCAGTGTTTATACCAAGTCAAGTATTTTTCAGCTTCTCATGCCCAGCCAGCAAGAAGGCTGGAGGGGCACAAGGATTTGGGAGGAGACACAGCCAGGGCAGCTGACCCAAACTGGCCAAAGGGGTATTCCATACCGTGTGATGTCATGCCCAGTATATAAACTGGGGGGAGTTGGCCTGGGGGGATCGCTGCTCGGGAACTAACTGGGCATCGGTTGGCAAGTGGTGAGCAATTGCATTGTGCACCACTTGTTTTGTATATTCCAGTTCTTTTATTAGTATTGTCATTTTGTTGTTATTATTTTCTTCCGTTCTGTCCTATTAAACTGTTCTTAACCTATGAGTTTGACCTTTTTCCTTCCGATTCTCTCCCCCATCCCACTGGGTGGGGGGAAGTGAGTGAGCGGCTGCGTGGTGCTTAGTTGCTGGCTGGGGTCAAATCATGACAAACAGTCTCTTCTGCAGGCTGAACATGTGCCGATGCTTCAGCCTTTTCTCACAGGGCAGGTGCTCCCAGGCCACTGACTGTCTTGGTGGCCCTCTTTCTTCATTCATTTCATTTTCTTTTTTTCAATTAAACAGTGAGAGTCCTTACAAACTCTTTTTATCAGAGTTTTCTCATATATTTAAATTACGTGGATTTAGAGAAGTACAACGTGACTTATTATTATTTTTCCTCCTATATGAGGGTTTCTTAGGACAGGTAGACTTGCTAACAAGATCATAGTCTAGTATTGGAATTACAGTATTCCAGTGAGCCTACAGCATTGTGTGTACATATATATATATGTACAAGGCACTAAAAATATTTCATAGTTCATTTTCCTGTGCATCTTAATGCCTCCCACACCCTACTAGATGCTCTCTAAACAGTAGACTATATGTGTCTTTCTAGATGATTAGGTCTCCTTTTGACTCAATAGTTTAGAGTTCTTCCAAGGTGTTTGTATACATGTTTATGGACATCAACAGTGTGTGCAGTGCTGCATAATACAGTTGATGTGCAAATTGTTTGAAGCATTGTTTTGTCAGGTCGCGTTGTTTGTCTGATTTTCTTGGAGGTTGATTTTGATCCTTTGATACTGATTACACAGAAAGTTGTTATGCACAGATTGCTCTGATACAGAAAAATCTTTTCTTTTTTTCCTTTTTTTTTTCCAAGTAATTAATATGTAACATGAAACTATAATTTCAGTGTTAACCTTTGTCACGCTGAAGACTAATCCTTCTCTTCTGTGGTTTGTGTCATGGTTGTCTTGGAGTTTCTACATTTTGTTCCATCTTCTCCCACGATCATTTAGCTAAACTACCAGTTTGGGTGCAGGGACTGAGGACTTTACAGAAGTTTTGTTGGTTAAAGAAAACTTATGGAGACTGTAGTACCTGAAATGAAGTGCCATTCTGTTACCTCTTTAGTTCACAAACAGTTTTCTGTAGTTCTACTGTATTTGTTTACTAGTATTCTTCATCTGTTGGTATACTTGTTAGTTTGCCTATGTCTGTGTTTTAAAACAAACAAACAAAAACCCCAAAACCACTAGGTTGAACAGGGCACATAAATCTGATGACTTTGCTGTCTAGTAGATTGTCTTGGTTCTAATAGTTCTTTTTTATTTATTTATTGATGCTTTCTGTAAGGCTTCCTTGATAACCTACAACATACCACGTCATGAGAAAATAAGAATGTAGGCTTCCTTTCAAATTGGCTTCTGGATGCCTTTTACACCTGTGACTGTAATCGTGATCCTGAATAGTTATCCATTGTCAGCCTTTCCAAGAAGTAAACGTGTCTGTAATTATTTAGCTTTGTCAGTTACGTGAAAAGATCAGTAGTTATGTGGCCAACTGTATTAGTTCCTTTAGCATCTACTCTTTTAAAAGTTGTGGCATCTGATATTTTAGAAGAGATGTCAGCTCTGTATCTCAGAAATTGCTGTGTTCAGATAGATACCTGTGCATTCTAGTACTACTACCAGTGTCATCTTACGTTGGAATGTGGAAATTGTTATAAGGAAAAAAAACGGAAATTATCTGCAGTAATCCGGCTCGTACATACAAATCTAAATTAATATTCTGAGAAAGTGACAAAACTAATCTATCAGGTGAAAACTAGAAAAAGATAAATTAGGTTTTTGGTGAAACAACACACTGTCAGCACATTGTGTAGTGCTTGACTAAAAACCTGTAAAAAATTTTACTGATTTTGCATTATTTAGTTCCTTGTTCTGGACATTCCTCACACTAAGCTGATCAGCTGAACTGATTTGATCTCCTAAACCAGGCCAAAAATAATCCAGAAGAAAAATGAGAAGGAAAAATAGTTTTTTGATAGGTTAGTGAGATGAATATGTTTATTGTGCAATCAGATGAGAATCAGCAGAGAAGGGGCAGGACTTCTTTGGGTGGTAGGATTTGTCACATCACTCAGATTGAACATGCAATTTTACCTAAAGCATAGTTTTACTTATAGTTAGTTTAGCATGGTTTGCACTGTATAGTTTCTGGGCATCTGGTGGAACTTGGTAGTCCATCCATTCGTGTAGGCTGATGTTAAAAATAATCTTTTGAAAACTCTGATTGACCACTTCTGTATGGATTTGAGACACCAAGTGTTTCACCCCTTAGCTGCATGGATCAGTTCAGAACTGACAACACAGAAGTGTGAGGCAGGGGGGACTTGGGATGACCACTACTAGGAGTAAAAGCTGTTTGCCATGTAGCAAGAGAAAAATGAGCTTTCTTCAGCCTTCAGTGTCCTAAAGGGTCTGTAATGGTCAGGATTTTTTTTCAGCATTGACAGCTCATGAAGACTTTAGGTGAGGAGGGAGAGAAAGAAACAAGTGCCATATGGGCACGCAACTCAGCTCTCTACAGCATATGACTGGTTTTGCTTTGTACTATCACACAGGTATGATAGGCACAAATAGGAATAACTTTTCTTGCCCTGCTCAATAAAGTTGTTATTCTTCCAGTCTCGACTGTTGCATCTTATGCAGTAGTGAATGTGGAGCTAAAATTTTTGTTCTTCCCCTTGTTTACAGAGAGGCAGATGAGACTGATGAAATATTTGACCTTTCTTGGAATCTTTAATAGAGGAAAGAATGCAGAAAAGCTGATAATATTTAATGAAGAAACTTCGTTAAGTCTATATGCTAAGGCATGCCATGGGGATCATTTCCGAGTGATGGAAAAGTTTTTGTTTAAAGGAGTGTGAGGAGTAGCACACACAAATTCAACGTGGTTTCCTAAAATTGTAAATCACACTTCAGTGATAACATCCTGCTATCTCTAAGTGCTGACAGAAGAGACAAACTGGTACAGAGGATAAGACATTATCTCAGTCTAAACCAAGGCCCTTGCTTTCCTTGAAATAATTTCAGCTCTAAACAGCTTCACAAAATTTAAAAGAACATAGGAAGGGCTGCACCAATTCTGATTCAAGGTCTAGTCCATCTAGCATAGACTGCTGTCTTCAACAGCATCCATAAGGAGATACCTAGGAAGAGAAGGAATATGGCAAGCATCCTCACCTTCCCTTCCCTCCCACTCCTGCCAAAAAAAAAAATCTCTGTTTTCAACTATTTTCTGCTCACATGTTCTTCTGAATGTGGTGTAATTTGATTTAATAAGCCCTGTTGGCTCTCCTTCCAAGTACCTATGCAGTCTCTCCTTGAGGCTCTGTAAACTTCATGTATCTATAACAACTTTCAGCAAGGATTTTTATAAAGCTACTATTCAGGTATCAAGAACCACCTTCTTTTGTTTGTTTTAAACCTTGATACAAATTACTGTCACACTGTGGTTGGCTGGGCTACTATGTCTAATAAATTCTGATGTAAAGTTTTTGAAAAATATTATCTGTGCGTAACTTGTAACGAAAGCTGCAGCCAGTCTTGGTTTAAAACCATTATTTATTTCTGCAAAAAGACTTTTTTTTTTATTTTTTTTCCTCCTTGCAGGCACTAGGCATTAGAGATTTTAAAGTATTTTTCATGGCTGCTTTAACAAAGTTCAAACATTGTTAGAATGTTTAGAACTAATTTGTTTGGAACTAATTCAAATCACTGTTACAAAAATTCTGTATTTCTATTTACAGTGTCTGAGCAACACACCTCCTCTTACAGAATATTTCCTCAATGATAAATACCAAGAAGAGCTGAATTTTGACAATCCTTTAGGAATGCGAGGTGAAATAGCAAAATCTTATGCAGAGCTTATCAAGCAAATGTGGTCGGGAAAATACAGCTATGTTACTCCAAGAGCATTTAAGGTCAGTAGGGAATTTAACTTAAATGTACATTGTCAGGTTTGGTTTTGTAGTTTTAAGTATACAAAACTTACAGAAATATGCAAGAATAAGAATTTGAAGTGATATTCATCAGTATGCAGCCCATTCATTTAACTGTTAAAACACTTGGTTGTATATTTAAGTAGCAACTGTCCTTGTGCTTTGGTCTTTGAGAATTAGTTTTGGCTTCCTGTCTCCATTGAAAAGGTTACGTTTTATAACTTTATAAGTTTTACCTTTTCAACTTTCTGCCATAGCATCTCGGAATTATCTGTTCTTTATAATGATTAAGGTACCAGAAGTATTTGTATTTATTTTTTTTAGACACAAGTGGGACGATTTGCACCACAATTTTCTGGTTATCAGCAACAAGATTGTCAAGAGCTACTGGCTTTTCTCTTGGATGGATTACATGAGGATTTGAATCGAATTAGGAAAAAGCCTTACATTCAGTTAAAGGATGCAGATGGGAGACCAGACAAGGTAGTGTTTTTGGCATTGACCATCTTCATTTTAGTCAAGGGTATACGTTGCAAGGTACTTCCACATGATTGTGGACTGAAAGGTTGGGACACTGATCACGTGTTGCTTTTTCTGGAAGAGATTTCAGAAAATAAGCCAAGACCTTAAAATGGAGATCTTGTTCGAGTACCTGTGTACATTTCTGTTTATTTGGAAGATAATTGTGAGCGTGGGAAGGTGTTAAGGCTTTGTTAAGACCTTTTTGTTCAATTCAATGCTGAATTCATTTGGGAAACAATTTCCATTCTGTTGTTCTATTATTCTTATATCTACAGTATGCAGCACTCTGTCTCTCTCCAGTACTCCTGCTTCAGGGAAACTTTTCTAGCATTGAGCTACAAGCATATAAATAATTTCTTTTGTTACAACTCTGAGTTACTTCAGATTGAATTTTGAGTTTTGTTTGCTTTTGTCTTGCCCCAAGCCACTTGAAGTCTCTCTCAGAATATGTAATACCACTGACAGAATCTCTGTCCTAGGAAAAGCGTGCATCTTTTAACTTGTGATCCTGATAGTACTAACATATCTTACAGGGTCCTTTGGAGTGAGATTTTTATGTTTAGGTGGTAACCGAGAATGTTCTATCAAGTACTAATAATTCTCACTGTTCATTTCCTACTATTTTGTCATAACCCAGGGTGTGCTTTAATTACAGGTGGTTGCTGAAGAAGCCTGGGAAAACCATTTAAAAAGAAATGATTCCATCATTGTAGATATATTTCATGGCCTTTTTAAATCCACCCTAGTTTGTCCTGAATGCGCTAAGATATCCGTAACCTTTGATCCCTTTTGTTACTTGACACTTCCGTTACCCATGAAAAAAGAACGCACTTTGGAAGTTTATTTAGTTAGAATGGATCCACTTGCAAAGCCTATGCAGGTAAGCCTCTTAGTTTATGTACAAAACTGATTCACATGGCATTAACAATGAACCTGAGTTCCTTTACGTTTTTTAAATTCATAAGTACAATAAGCACATCCAACAAGCTTTAGTTTTCTGGTATGTGTTCTGAAGTTCCACTTAGAAAGCCTGAGGAAGACCTATACATACCTTCTTATATTTCTATCAGTTTCAAGGAAGATATTGTTAATTTCTTTATGGTTGTGTTAATAAGGCTTCTTAATCTTTAAAATGTATGCTGTCCTAATTTTTTATTTTAGTGTCTCTATAATGAATTTGTATGATTATAAAATTTATACACTCAATCCAGACTTAAATCCTCAGTTTCTTAGTCTCAAAAGGCAAATATTGGTAATAAGTGGTGCAAAAACCCCCATGACTAAATATATTAGGTAGTCCTGAATTCTTCTATGCTATCACTTAATAGTCAAAAGAAAAAATTTCAGATGAGATTTCTTTGTAAGGAGTATCTCTTTTGCCTTTTTTAGGAAGGATGGTTTTATATGCCTTAAAATGGCATGAAACAATGTACATGGGTTATGGTAACAAAATCATGATTAAATGGTTCTAGCTATACCTTAGAGGGTAAGTGAGGATAGGTGAAATAAATAATACACGGGCAGTTAGGCAGACTTGCAAAAAGGCTTTAACACCTGAAATCAGAGTACTGTAAGAAGGAAAGTGGGGGGAAAGGGCGTGTTCTCAAAGGCAATAGGGGGCAGACAAAGGGACATGTATTAGCTACTGGGAGGTGAGCCTGCTAGAGATTTAATTATCTGTGAGAACGGGTTTGCATAAGGGACACACAGTAGTTGCAGATGACCATGTATGACATGCGAGATGGGTATGCAGGAATATGAATAGAGTTTGGGAAGAGTACGAGTTCAGTAGAGCTTTTGTGAGTCTAAATAACTATAAGACTTAAGGAGATACTAAACACATGCTGTACATGGCAATTAATTACAAAGTTATAATACCTTATTTCTAATTAATCCTGTCTTTATTTATTATGAAAATAACAGGTAAGAGTCCTGTGTGGACTTTCATTACAAACTGCAGGTGTACTGCACTAAGGGAAGCCACAGAGAGGTTTTCTTTGACTGTTAATCATCAGGTTCTGTCTCTGCATGTGAAATTAGAATTCAGTCTTTATGCATTGCCTGCCGTTGCTTTTTTTTTCCTAGTAATGCTTTGTAAACAACTCGTGTTGTATTCCAAATTTAAGAATCTAGTCAATAGCATGCATACTATTTAAATGCTTAAATAAGTAGGTGCTGTTGAAACATAAATCTAAGTAATATTGGTGCTGTTAGTCTTCTTACGGAGAAAGTAAAATAAGATTTAAAAAAAAGCATTATCTAAACTAATAAATGTAGTATTCAAAGTGTGTGTGTTTGTATGAGTAAAGTTGTGAAGGTAACTACTACATTTTCAGCAGCTTTTGGAATTTGTGTTAGTTGATTTATGTACTTTACACCATAAGTTCAAGAATCTGAAAGAAGTACGTGAAGTATGCTGAACATGTGATAACGTGTTTGTTTTTTCCTCATGCATATTTGTTGTCTTAAGATATTAAAGTGACATTTTATTTTTTTAGTACAAAGTAGTTGTTCCCAAAATTGGAAATATATTGGATCTTTGCACAGCATTGTCAGCTTTGTCTGGTGTTGCTGCAGATAAGGTAAGAGTGATTTCTTATATGAAGCACAACAATGGACATTTTAACACACATTAACCTGATTTAATGATGTATACTCCATTTTCTTTTTAGATGATTGTTACCGATATATACAATCACAGGTTCCACAGGATATTTGGCATGGATGAAAATCTAAGTAGTATTATGGAACGTGATGACATTTATGTGTAAGTACAGATAACATCCTTCACATCTCTTTGCAATTTGTTTAGTTATTTGCAAAATATTAAAACCTAGACATAAGGTAAAGACAAATCTTGAGGGGTTTATTATTTTTTAATTTTTCCCCTTTGCAGCCTTTTAAATGACAGTTTTCCTTTGTATTTCTGGTTGTTTTTCTTTTAGATTTGAAATTGCTATCAATAGAACAGAAGATACAGAACAAGTTATAATTCCTGTTTGTTTAAGGGAAAAGTGCAGGCACACTAGCTACAGCCATAGTGGTTCTTCACTGTTTGGTCAACCTTTTCTCATAGCAGTGCCTAGAAACAATACCGAAGATAAACTGTATAACCTGCTGCTGCTAAGAATGTGGTAAGGTTATTGTTTAAAGAAAAACGCATTTGTTATGAATAATGTTAATAGTTGGAATCAGTAGGCACTTATTTTTACATGCATTGCTAACAAACTGATTATATTTGAGTACTTAGTCTTTTATTTGCTTTCTGTTAAATATATTAAATCTAAAATTTTAGCCACTTGAGATGTGAACTAGTGTGGATTTTAATTTGATTTTTTTTTAGCATGACCTCATCTAAAAATTATTTGAGAAGACAGTAGAGAGTCTATCTGTATTGTCAGTTTATAGGGCTTCATAAAATTGAAATGTTTTTCCAATTATTCTGCTGTGGTTATACCTCCTGTATCTACCGTACAAGTTTATATATGAATTTATGTTGTAAAACTACCTGTTAGACACCTTCTGAAACTAGACTGGAATAAGTGTCATTATGTGGAAGAAATTAGAATTATATAACCTCCAATTTAAATTTATGCTTCATTTTCTGTTGATGTAACTTTCTCTGTAAGTGAACCCATAAATTTTTTTGTGTAAAAAATATGGTTAATGAACAGTTAAAGAAGTGATTTCTGGACAAACAGAGACTAATACCAAGAATCAAGTTGTATAAAATCAAGTAACCGTCAAAAACATAAGATCATAGACAAGCAGAATTTCAGATGTGCATGTAACGGTAGACATGTTAGACAATAAAACTATTAGTTCTGAATAAGTGAGAAAGGAGTGCAGGAATACAGTACACTAGAAAGGATTTGCTGTAACCGTTGAATTATCTGGCTTGAACAATGTAAATATTTTAAAATCCATTGATTTTAACCATTGCTTTCATTTGTTATATTTAGTCGATATGTAAAAACATGTACTGAAAGTGAAGACACTGAAGGATCCCTACATTGCTGTAAGGACCATGGCATCAATGGTAACGGCCCAAATGGAATACATGAAGAAGGCTCTCCAAGTAAGACTGGAATATCCAAACTTGTTTAGTATTTTGTGTTTAATTTGAAACCAAAGTTAATCCTGTAATGTCTTTCAATTATTGTTATTCTTCCTCATTTCTTCCTCCTTATTCTTCCAATTGTTTCAGGTGAAATGGAAACAGATGAACAAGAAGATGAATCCAGCCAGGATCAGGAACTCCCTTCAGAGAATGAAAACAGCCAGTCAGAAGACTCAGTTGGAGGTGACAATGACTCTGAAAATGGATTATGTACTGAGGATACTTGCAAAGGTCAACCACTCACGGGACACAAAAAGCGATTGTTTACATTCCAGTTCAATAATTTAGGCAATACTGACATAAACTACATCAAAGATGATACCAGGCATATTAGATTTGATGATAGGCAACCTAGGCTTGACGGTAAGTCATGGGGAACAGGTTGGACAACGTTTGATTCTGATACATTTTTCTGATTCTGCTTCCATAGACTAGTGTTTCATTCTCTCTGTGTGCTATTTGATATAACTTTATTTCCAATAATAAATTTTGTATAAAAAATTAATTTGTTATTGTAATTAACTCTTAGAAATGCAAAAATTGTGTGTGCTTCTAAGTTTTCATCTTAAATTCATGCTAGCATTGTTTAATTCATTTTGAAGCGTGTTTGCCCAAAGTTAATACAATTTCATGTAAAGCAAGAAATAATATTAAGAGAAAACATGTTTTTAATCTTAGAAAGATCTTTCCTTGCTTTGGATTGGGATCCTGAATTGAAGAAGAGATATTTTGATGATAGTGCAGCAGAGGTAAGCTGTTTATGTTGCTTCCCTTTCCAGGAAAAAAAAAAAAAAAAAGTGAAAAATACAACTTAATTAATGTGGCATAAGAGATTGTAAGTCTTCAAAAGAAGCAGCTGGTATTTCTTTTTTTTTTTTTTTTCACATTATTCGTAGTAAATATGTTGTCATAAATAAACTTTATTTACACATCTAAGTAAATAGCAAATCTGAGGCTTACTAATTTGGAATTAAATCTGAAGCTGTGAAAACTTTTTGCTTGAATGGTTTCTGATCAGTTTTTCCATATATAGGAGCTTTGTAGTTACTGTTTATAGTAAGACAACATCACTAAAATGAGTTTTGTTTCGTTTGTTCTCTTAACTCAAGAAATACTTCTCTTTAGGATTTTGAAAAACATGAAAGTGTGGAATATAAGCCTCCCAAAAAGCCTTTTGTGAAATTAAAAGATTGCATTGAGCTGTTCACAACAAAGGAAAAACTAGGTGCTGAAGACCCGTGGTAAGGACAAAAAAATAAATTTGTTATGTTCTATTGTATATTTCTCAAAATGTAATCAAAACCACACTTGGAACATTAACAGAGATACCTAATTGATTTCTTAATGGTATTTTGAACCTTGTCATTTCAAGCGTAGCTGAAAATTCACAAAATGTTTTCTATTTTGATCCATTGCTTAACTAAAATTGTTACCATATGCAGAAGGTTGTATTTGTATGAGAGACAGTTAATGCATTCAGAATGAGGAGGAAGGGTAGATCCGTAAGATATTCTAGTCTGTGAATTGTGATCCACAGTGAATGAATAATATTGTGCCAAATCCAACGCAGTGGTTTAAACAAATATTCCTTTCTGAGGTAGAAAGGTTGGTGCATACTGAAGGTTTTTTTGTGGAAATACACAGCTTGCCTTGCATTAATATATGAAATAGGCATGTGCTTAACCATCAGGTTTGTGGGATGGGGAATATCTCTAGCCAGTAGGACCTCTGAAATTCATGTTCCAACCATTAAGTTTTTGGCAGAGACTTTTATTCTGATTCATGGTTCTTCCAAATTATGATTTCGAATCATACCTGAATATTCACAATTATAGGATATTCCTGTAAGATCCTTCTTCTCCAGGAATTTTCTAGCATGTAAGAGTCCTTCAGCAACACCTGAAGCTCAGAATTAAGCTTGAAAAGAGGGTCTGCCACTTTTTCTTCTGTGGATACTTAAAAGTTTTGGAGACTTCCAAACTTTGTCACCAGAGATCCTCCCTTTATTTGGGCAGGGAGGGGGCTGACTTACAAATTCTCCTTTTTTGTTTCTGGGTTGGCTAGATTATACAACACTGGATAGACTATTTGAAATACCATATGACTCAAGTATGGTGAAGCACTTCCATTTTTGCAGCACACTTTAAGCAGAGTATTTAAACTACAAAATATAACTACTGCTGAAGTCAAGCAGTTGCTACTAGATACATCTCACCAGAGGTCCATTAATCACATTCTTTCTTCATTTGTCAGGTCTTCACAGGTCTAATCTATGAGAGCTCATCATCCCTAGTCCAGCGCTATTTGTATTCCAAATATTCTAAGGTGACTGGGAAGACAGTTCTTCAGTTAGAGCCTGCCCTTACAGTTCTCCTAATTTCTTGTCATTATCTGATGGTGCTATGTAAAGACACTTGTGCAGTCTTTTTAATTAGGGCTCATCTCTTTTTTTCCTAGATCTTTACTTGTTAGATACCAAGATGCAGAATGTGCATAGACCACTTCACAGAAGAGTTGCTTCCATGCATTCTTACTTACCTTCCTCCCTGAGCCTTAGTTCTTGAAGGATACAAGTATGCATTGCAGGGAACAGAAATTTATGAGTCACAGCCTGTTTAGTACTTGTCTACTAAGGAGGCAAGTTTTTTAGCAAGGAGTTTTTTTCAGGTTTCAGTAGTCACTGTTACCTGGTTTTAGTGGTAGGTGGGATGGGGTGGGAGACGAGTGAATTTCAAAACTGAAACTTGGAAGAACCACAGTTGTCTGTTATTTATGGCTTTTCATATAGTCAGTTTTCCTGAAGTATTTTCATAACCCCTTGTCATCTTTTATAAAGTATGAGAAAGCTGTGTTTTAACTAAAGATACAGGAACTACTATAGGAGACGAGAATCCTATATTGGGGGGGTGCTACTTTTGTGTTTAAAATGCTGTCAAGCTTCACTGTGAGCCCACTTCTGCACTAGCACCTTATATTTTAAACTGGAAGGGATATCGATGGCATTAGTAACAGAATATGGAACGTGTGTGTGTGTTTCAGCTTTTGCTCATTCAGGTCCTCCCACGTTACTGGCTTTCTCTGTGGTAATGTATTTTAACATATATACAGACTGCAGTTATTTAAAATTGGTATTTTTTTTTTCTTTCAGGTATTGTCCAAACTGTAAAGAACATCAGCAAGCTACCAAGAAGTTAGACTTGTGGTCGCTGCCCCCCGTACTGGTAGTTCATTTAAAGCGCTTTTCCTACAGCAGATACATGAGGGACAAGTTGGATACATTGGTTGACTTTCCAATAAAGTAAGAAACCTAAATATTTCGGTGCTAGAAGTGTAAAAGTTAGCATGACTGGGGCACACGTTTAATCCAGCAATTATGTAGAATGGTTTTTGTTCTCAGCTTCCATGCATGGATCCAGTAAACACTTGCAGGTGAAAAGTATGAACTTGGAAAAATAATAACAGTAGATAAGTATGAAAGAACTCTTATTGATAGTTTTGGCTAAGGTTACTGGTTCCTGTTTCACTACTCACAGAGTGAGAGATGCATTGTCCGTGTAGTCTGGTGTATGTGTGTTTTGTGGGGAATATAAAGTAAAGGACTCAAAGACCACCAAAATGTGAAATGGTTAAAAATATTATTAACATGAACTTCTTCTGGTTGTTTTTTTGTGTGGTTTTGTTGTGTTTTTGTTTTTTTTAAACAGTGACTTGGACATGTCAGAGTTCCTTATTAATCCCAATGCAGGGCCGTGCCGCTACAACTTGATTGCTGTCTCCAACCACTATGGAGGAATGGGAGGAGGGCATTGTAAGTTGATTTCAAATATCATCATTCTACATGCCAGCTTTCTCTCCATGTTTATTTTAAGTACTAATCACTTTGAATCAATGGCATTTTTTAATAGTTGAGGGACAACTTTTTGCATTACCTTGAAATGTTTTCACAAGTATTCTAACCCAAAAATCTGAATGAAATGAGCTTTCAACGATAATTGTAGGTTCTTTTATACTTCTAGCTATGCATATTGTGAAAAGAGAAAACGTAAGAGCTCCATAAGAGCTACTGTACTCTTACAACTGATTTTGTCTTACTTGTCTGTATTTTTGTACATTGTGCATCTCCTTGAAAGAAGAGAGAAAAATTAAAAAGTGACTGAGGGATTTTATTTTGACGGTCCTTTCTCACTATACATTCTCTTTAGAAGGGGAATGTTCTTGCTTAAGCTTTCTTTGCTTAAAAAAATGAAAGTGTGAAAGTATGAGTCATAATAGTGATAATAGGTTTTTGTTAGTTAAATGTCAAGTGTTTGACAGTAACAGACTCCAGCAACTGATTGTATTACATCTATGAAGATACAAAGTCCTTAGACATTGTACTTTTTTGTCCTAGATACTGCTTTTGCAAAAAATAAGGATGATGGAAAATGGTACTACTTTGATGACAGTAGTGTGTCCACTGCATGTGAGGACCAAATAGTGGCAAGTACCTTTTGTGTTTCTAAAATTGGGACTGTTGATGATGATTTCTCCTTGAGGGAAGAAAAATGAAGAGTAAATCATGAACCTTGCAGTAAATTTGTAGGTAGTAGTTTGTGTTCTTTCAAAGGACAGCACGAAACAAAAATGGTTTGCTCCAACATGCAAAAATAACTTACATGAAAGCTTTGGATCTCTTTGTAATTTTACCTTGTAGACTTGGAAGCAAAAAAAAAAAAAAAAAAAAGGGCTAACTTGGACTGGAAATGTTTTGTCTGGAGCCTCATGAGCATATTACATTTCTCTCTTTTACAGTCCAAAGCAGCGTATGTGCTCTTCTACCAGAGACAGGACACAATCAGTGGAACTGGCTTTTTCCCTCTTGACCGGGAAACTAAACAAGGTGCTTCAGCTGCCACAGGCATCCCACTAGAAAGTGATGAAGACAGCAATGAAAATGATAATGATATAGAAAATGAAAATTGTATGCACACTAACTAATGGAAGAACTAGAAGCCATAAGAGACTTTCTTACTGGGGATACCTATTGAAAGAGTGAAATTGCCCACCAAATTAAGAATAAAAATCTGAGATGGGGAATTTCAGATAACAGAATGTAAATCTTTATTACATTTTAACATGTGCAGTACTTGAAGTGAAACAATAAAAACTTAAACAGAAATTGTCTCTAATGCATTTACAGTCTTGTATTCACAAGCTATATATAGGAAATCACAAATAAACCCCTTTTAAGTTTTCTGCTGCTGTTCTGATGGATTATGTTTTCTTTTGTTTTGGCTGTGAGTTAATAACTAAAATGTTAAATCTGTGGACTTCTGACATTTATTTTCTTAGTACTGCAGGAATACTACTGCCAAGTCTAGTTTCTGGATGAATATATACATGTTCCTTAGGCTGTCACACAGACTACAAGTAAAAATGTCATAAATATATAAGCAGTAGTTTTCTTGAAACAGCAAATTTTTGTTTCTCCCTAAATTTTTTTTTTTTTTCCAATTTGGTCACAATAGAAGAAATAGCTTGAAAAGGTGTTTTAACCTTTTGTGATATAGTTGAGCATCCAGAATATTATGTTCATCTTACTGCTGCTGTGGAACAGGTTCTGGATTTCATGCTGCATTAACAAAAAGTTTTTCAATTAAATGTAAGTATCCTTTGTTGCTTGTTGGAATCTACTCTGCAGACATAATTCCTGTTATCTTGCTTATAAGACATGCATAATTTTAATCTGGTGTCAGTCCAAAATTTAAAATTGTGCTGTAACTTCTCTCTCCCCAGTTTTTGTAGTTTGACAGCTTGCAAACTACTCTGTAATAGGGTCAGAGTTAATAGTATCCTGTATCCATAGTAATGACTGTGTATCGGGCTTAGATGAGAATTTTTTCAATATAACCTGCCTTTAAATTGTTAATGAACAAAATGACTTTAAAGGTAGGCCTGTTAATTTTCTTTGTGTGTTCCTGATGGAATTCACCATAGCCTTACAGCATATCTGAAAAGGTAACTCATTATAAGAGAACTGGCATTTGCATGTTCAAGTCAGAACCTGTACAGTATATAAGGCATACAAACTTTGAATTGGGTTTTAGTTAACTATGTCCAGGGGTCCAGGATGCCAAAATAAGTGTGACAGTTTGAAACATTTTTTAATTTGCTGCTTTCCCTTTGATCTAGTTGGAAGAATGTATTGTTGATTTGTATACAATACTGCCTTTGAGAGGGGGCTCTTAAGTGCGGGGGCACACTTCACATATCTACTACCTGGAGAATTGCTTTGTGTCCCACTGTTTAAAACAAGTAATTTAAAGAAGAAAAAAGCAAAAAGTATGATGTTCTTCACTTGAACTAATCAAATACAATAGGTTATAAATTGTGTATTGTAAATAAAAGTTCACTCTGTGAGTGCACATTTTGGTAAATTATTTATTTATGTTAGCATTAAAAAGTTTAAAATATTGCATTTGACCAGGATATAAATGAGGTATGTTGGACATGGCTTTGCTTTATACCTTGATATTAAAACTGGTGTTTCATCCTGGTATTTTAAAGCTGCTTTGAGGTTTTTTGTTTTTTTTTTTTTTTTTAAATGTAAACTAACCTCCTGCATGACAGAGGTTAAAATTTTGTCTGCACTTGAGTTCACTTGGGTTTACATTTGAAATGCGCATGTTTATTTATACAGATTTCAATAAAGCTATTCAAGGCCTTATTTAGTCTTCCATTTTCTTACAAATTCTTCTCCCACGGTGTTTGTGTAATGGGTAGTCTTTGTCTAAGACTTACATTATTGGTTACAAAACAGCTATTTAATGACCAACACAGAATAAGATTAATAGTATTTTCAGAAGATAGTATCTATAAAAGGGATTCTCTGCTGTTATTGTCTGGCTCTAAAAACATTTATAAGGCTGCAAATAAAAAATGTTTATCATCATAAAAACCTATTATTTTTTTTTTAAAAGTAATACTGTAATAATAATTAAACAAATGGAAAGATACTAACTCTGAAATGGTTGGTGAAATGAGGCAATATATTTAAGATTAGACAAACTGATGGGGGGGGGGAATGACACAAACTTTTGGCTTAAAACCTTGTATTTAGGTGTGGAATACAGTAACCCAGTACAAAGCTGTGTACTAAATAGCATGTGAGTTTAACTTCCTTATTTTAATCAGAGCACTTGAGATTTATCTGTGGAGTAGAGGAAGTAATCCTAGAGAAGCGATCGTGTCTCTGAGTAACGCACACAAAGAGCCCCCCTGCATTCACACTGCCACTGGTTTTCCCATATCATGTTAGCCTAGAACTTGGTTGGAAAAATTGCAAAGGAGCAAAGAATCTGCTGTCACTTACTAAAGCCTCACTTTGGAGTTTGTAGATTGGAGCTGTAATATCTGATAACTCAGTCTCCTAACACACTTCATTATCCCTTTGAAAATGCATATATATATAATTACATGGGATCTTATGTTTGAAGGAATGTACTTACCTACTAATAGATCATCCAGATGGAGTTTAAAAGGGTATTGATCAAAGTAGCATTTAGTTAGGAAAAAATTACATAGTTTCTAATTTTTTTTGTTATTGTTAATTTGGCCTCCAAGATGACCCACACTGAGTTTGTAAGCTTCCTAATCAGATATAAAAATCAGTACCATTTCTATATGACTGTCTCAAAGGTTTCTGGGAATTCAGCAAGTTGTGGGTTTTGTAAAACTATTATGTATTCACACATAAGGTATGATAATTTGTCCAGTGTGGACATTCTTAAAACTACAGAAAGCATATTATTCTTTACAGTGTCTACCAGAAGTTATTGTCACTCAGCTAGTCATTTATGTAGCAAATAAAGAGGGTCCTGACATCTTTTTATGAATCATGTCTGATAAAAATCTACAGGATGCTTTCTTCTTTCAGTTACATTGACAGCAAGCTTTTTGATGGCTCTAAGTATCAGCCTAACCCCCAAAATGATAAGATACAGTTCACCTTGTTAATGTGAGAGTCACAGAAACAAAACAGAGTAGGAGGCAGAAGACAGCTTGCAATTCCCAGTTACTCCACAGATTTTGTGATGGCAATACGTCCTGTAAAGCCTGGCTGGGAGGGAAGGAGAGGGGAAGAGACGCTGCCCAGGACCTCTTGTTTCATTTGGGTTCGGACAGCGTTCCGGAGGCGTTGGTGCAGATCCCTTCCCTGATCTCTTCTATCATCCCCTTACATCGAAGTCCTCCCTGCCTTCCTGGCACACCGAAGGGAAGTTTGGAACTTGCAATTGAGATGACAGATGAGGAAAGCCCTGACAAATGACGTAGAAACCTCTCCTGCATCTACAGATGCTAATGGGAAGGCCACGACCCTTCCTAGCTTTCCCAACCCGTTAGTGCTGTGTTATGGAGTGCAGTGGATTTTTTTTTAAGCGTTTTGAAATCTTTAGAGGGAAGTTGGTATGGTGGGCAAAGAAATTACTTGGCAAACCCACCGTTTTTCTTCAAAAATTATGCTGCCTTCTTTGACCTCAGACTGTAATTTCAGGGTATGGTTTCTCATTGTGTTTAAGTACTAGTTACTTTGACAAACAAAATCACTATAAATGTAGTGAAATAATTAATATGAAAGCTATATTTGGAAGAATAAGCATATTCTTAGTCTGTAGGCAAATTGCTCTCTTCAGATTTTTTAGTTCCTTTTCCTTGGGGGGTAAACAAATTGTGAAAACAGTTCCACTTTCTTAGTGCCAACGTTGCTTGCTTTACTGGCACCATGTGCTCCTGAGGCAGGCAGAGACGCCTATCTTACTGAAAAGAAATTAAATCTTGGAATAATAGCATGGAAACCCCAGAAGAGTCCAAATGTGACAAATTTGTGACCAATTTATCCCATTAACTAGGGAATGAACTGGGTTACTATAGGCAAGGTAGCATTAACTGTTATCCTGGGCCAAATAATGCAAAAGCTGATACCGGACTCAAATGATAAAGAATTCACATCAGTCAGTATGGTTTTATTTACATGAAGTTTTATATTTATTTATATGAAGATCTGTTACTGGGGGGGGGCAATAATTGAAAGCAACAGTTGATAAAGATTATAGTATAGGTGCACCTAGAATTATTTAAGTGCTTGGCACTTAATTATCACCTTAAGCGTCACATTACTCTCATCAAAACATGAGTGTTGTGCAGTATCACCCAATGCAAAGTTTAGGAACCGACCAACAATCTCAAAATAGTTTTCATTAGGAAATCATTGTGGAATAGGGTTGTTGCTGGAGAAGCTGGTGGTACTTGGTCTTCAATTAATGTTTTCATTCAGTGTGTAAAATACTCAGTTCATAGCTACAGAAGGTGGTAAGTAGGAAGTGCCCCTAAATCCTGTGCAGCCCTGGTAGACAAACAATTTGGCATGAGCTCCCAATGTGAAACAGCGGTGTAAGAACTTGACCTTGGATACATAAGCAGATTTAAGAAGTTTGACTTAATCTCCCCGGGTCCGTGGTAAGGATCCTGGGAAAATACACCATTTGAGTTACTTCCTTTTGAAAGTTCAGACTGTAACCTGGGGGAGAAATTATAGAAAAAAAGTTACAACCCCAGAGTAAATACACGCGTGCTAACAGAGATAAAGAAGAATGGTTTTCTCGGTATTTGCTCTGAGCTCAGCATGGTTTGCGGGAAGGCCTTCACTTGCTAGTGTTACAAGAATTCCTCAATATGGGAATGAAACCCATGCTCTTGTTTCAGGGTGACAAACGCTATGGCTTTTCTTCCCCTTCTGCACCATTGCTGCTCACTTAAATCAAACTCCTGAAGCCGCTCCAATTCCCATCTGAATGACCCCTTTGATTTCATTTCCTCAAAGTAACTCTTCCCCTCGGTTACCCCTAAATTGAAACACACATCTGCCTTTTCCATCTTTCTTCGCGGTTCTGGAAGCGCATCCCTGCTTTTTCATGGCAAATTCTGTTAAAGCACAACGACCAGTTAAGACATGCCCCTATTGAAAAATGCGTGGTTCCTCAAAAACGAAAATTAAAACCGAGGCATCATGCAACTGAAACGAGGTCTGCAGCCAGCTCTGGGGGCACGAAGGTATTTTCCAGAACACAACCAGGGGTGTCTGGAAAGAATTCAGATGAGCTATGCTTGTTTTCAACCTCTGTCAATGTTACAGAATCCATCCTGTGCCGTGGGTGTTCTGTGAATGCGAGCGTGTCTCTTGGCCGAGGAGAAAGTCTGCCAACAGAAGGCACAGTAATTACAAACGCCGTATCATCTGTACTTATTAAAAGCAAATACAAAGAACATCCCTTCTGTCACTCTGACGGAAGTTTCTCAGTGGTTCTCAAGAAATACACAGCCTCGGACGGCTCACACAGGGCTGGTTTCCTTGGGCGTTTTGCTGAATACGAGGAGGTGTTTGGAGCCTATTTGAGTTCTGCTCCCCCCCATTCCAATGGGGAAACAGCAGCTTCCATAAACCCTAATATAATTCAGCGGCAAGTGAACAGGTCAATAAAAGTTATGCAGTATTGCTGCTCTGTAGTTGCATTGCCAAATCAAATAAAATGTATTAGTCATGTTGACTAATTTTGCATGACCTAATAGCTGCTCAGTGAATTAAATGCAGTGTCTAAACAGCCTGTGTGTTTGGTGCGACTGATGTCCTGCATAACTTTGCCGTGTATGATATGGATCCTAAATACAACTCGTAGAGCTGCAACCTAGATTCAGACCCATTTTTCAGAAGTGTACTAGGACTGTCAATAACAGCAGTTTGATTTTCACATCTTTTACTTGAAAAAATTCTCTGCCACCAATGACTTGCTGGCTACTGACACTGTGTGAATGTTTTGGAGTTTTACTGTAAAATACAATCAGTTGTATGCTAAAAATGTTTTGTTTTCCAAATTCTCAATTAAAAGAAAATGTTGTGAACATTTTAGATTAATGACCTACAGTTGGACAATAAAGTTAATGGAAATGTTTGAATCAAGCAGATTTCTGAGACCTATCAAACACAATAATCCCAATCACTGATGGGATGGAGACAATAGAACTTTTTTCATAAAAGATTCTGAATTGTTGAATTAACTTATTTTTACACAATTTGAGGAAAACAGATGTACATGTTGATTTTTGGTATAGGAAATAATGCCTTAGAAGTTGTCTTCAGGAAATGTACCCTTAGGCATTTCTGCAATATTTTTCAGATAGGGTGGCAAAGACTAAGAGAGAAATCAAAGAAGTTTGTAGAACTACTTACTATGGGAAGCATTCGGTTATCATCTGTCTGTAACATTTGGATTCAGTTTGGTTAACATCATGCTCAGTCTGAGATTGTAATTTAGAAAGCCCATTTTTATGATGTAAATTGCTCCCTTAATATCAAGTGTGATGGATTATAATGTCTCTGTTTTCACAGTAGCATTTGGCAATATTATTAGAATTTGACAGACATGATCTTCTTTCCTTGAAATAAAAAGCCCACATAAAACATACCAACTTAATTTATTTAAGCAATAAAAATCTTCCCAAAACTTCTGTGAATAAATGTGCAGTTAAAAATAAAAGGGAACAAACCAGATGTAAGATTTAAATTTACATACTCCATTCCAGAACAAACGTATCAAGTAACCCAATGTGACTCCACTCCAGTAGGAGACAAAAGCAAAAGAACTGATGGCAAAGGGGAGGAAATTGTGCAGAACTGTGAATGTATGTAAAAACAATGGATCACAGCAAAGACAAGGGCACGAGTACAGCAAAGCCTATACTGCATGAATACAAAAGATGAAAGTAACAAGAAAGTAGCTGTAGGATACTAATAAGGAAGTGGTAGAGGATTTCAAATCCATTCTAAAAAAAGCAGAGTCCTATGATTAAAAAGAAAAATAAAAGCAAACACTGCAAAAGTCACTAACAGGTGACTGAGAATTAAAATCTTTGATAGATGTGGGTTGCCGTGTAGGGAAAGAAAACAAAAGTAACTTGGTTCCTACAATGGATTTAATTTAGTGAAAGATAGAGAAAACCGCTAGAAAAGAAAAAAATCTACAAGTGATGCTAGGATATTATGAGGACATTTTGAAATGAGGCAGTAATAGAAGAGCCATGCTATTTTTTGACACGCGTCCTCACCTAGTCATTATCTAGAAAACTGCAGTTTATGTGTTCCAGTATTGGATAATGTCTCGAGAGCAGGAGCTGTGTTAATAATTTTGAGGAACAGGTTTACAAAGGAAGGCTCCAAATGTCCTGAAGGGGAAATGAAATGAAACATCAAGTTCTTTGAAACTCTGCTGTAACTCTGTTGGTGAGGTAGGTCCTGGCTTTCTATGATCTTGCCTCCAACAAAATAAGACATTCAAGCCCACCAGACATTTGTACCCCACATACCACTGAGCTGGTCAGGGGCACAGATGTTTGGTAAAGGATTTATCAATGATTAGTACATGTTAACCGCTAATTTTATAATTAAATTGTTTCTCAAATCTTCTTAGTTCATGGTGTGGGTTTGTTAGTTAAGACTGAAGCGGGGAAGTAAGGCCACTAGACATAAACAGCCACAGGAACCTACTGATGACCATGCTGCCAAAGGGACGTAAGGTCTCAGACTGGCCGAACAAGTTTCATGGGAGCTTCTTACACATCCCACTTAATGATCCACTCTGTAGCTCCAGGGCTTGGCTCTCAGCTGGAGGAGCCAGTGTTCAGACCTGGAATTTCCTACGCTCCAGCAGCTTCCACCCACCTGGGTGAGGAGACGGACAAGCTCGTCCACCGTGCCCCAGGAGCGGGCTCCAGAAAGGGGCTCCCACTTGTGAAATGCTGAATGCAACTTCTAGAAATGCTCCCGAAGGGCCAGTAATAACTATGAAATTGCAACAGGTATGCATCCCTGAATACGGACGCGTACCTGCTTGCCCATGACCCAGGACGTAGATACAGATAGTGAATGGTGCAGCCCCGCTTTACTGGGAACACAGATTCACATGTGGAGGTGATCTGTATAGTCATGTTGCTATGAAGGAAAGCACTTAGCTCTTTACGGCTGGATTTCTTTGGTTGTCTTCCAGATTCCCTGAGAAGTATGGTCATTCTGTTTATCTGTTTTGGCTCAACCTGAGCAACAAAATTTCTTTCAGACTGCTGCCTATAAACACAGCCACACATGCAGCCGTGCAAATACTTTATATCAAGGGCAAAGTCCTTTGAACGAAATAAGAAGAGGTCTATACTCTTCATAAAGCAACAAAGATGAGCACAACATATAAGGCAAATCAAGGCCTCTATACCAAACAGCTCTTCATCAAGATCTCTCCCATAAGAAATCTCTAATCCTTATGGTTTATGGGAAGAACTGCCTGTAAAATAATGGAGTGGTCACACTTCGGTTATCTTTGCGAACAGTTGTGCTGGAGACTCTCAGAAGTACGTGGCCTTACTGAGTCTTTTCGGGGGGGGGGGGGTCTGAGTTAGCTACAAATTAAGTTGGTCACGCTGGTAGTGTAGCCGTGGCAGTGTGAGAAAAGAAGAATACTGATGTAGTGTGCTGGCCTCCATGCTACTTAGGTGAGTATAGTGAGTGTATCTATTTTTATAAGTATTTTTTACAGCTATGACTGCAATGCTTGCTATGTAGACAGAGGCCACCCCTAACACAAAGGACCTAACATCCATTCAGTAGATGGAAACTCTCCTGTAGTAATGGTATCACTTGGCAGCCCCAGGGCTGCAATCTGGAAGGATTAACTTAAAGGATTCAACGGAGCCTGGGGAAAGCATTCAGCGGCTTCCCCTCTCTGCTGCAGCAGCCAAAAAGAATTATTTTTACATGGGGGAACACCCTTCTCCTCTCTGGTGTTGCTTTGCGATTAGTAGATTGTAGGTGTCTAGAAATATTTCCATAATTTTCGTACAAAAAGAGATAAAAAGGAAATGATTGAACAGATGTACGGAGGTTTTTGGCAAATAGATGAGAGAGCAGCAAAATAAACAGACTAATATGCAGCACAACGCATATTTCTGGCATTCTTGACGGGCATTTGTATGTTACGTGTCCTGCAGTCAGAACGAGATACTCGGGAAAAGCCTTCTCCCAAGAGCGCAGCTGTATCCGCTGCCCACTGCGGGAGCTCTGGATCTAATAACACTGCCTAGAGTCACAGTTATTTTGCTTCGACACATCTATGCCTTTATTTCTGAACCAAAATTCCTAATAACGGACATGAAGATTGCAGTAAATTGTGATCAGATGTGCAAGAACGCTGAAGTTTCTTCGTCTGCTGACTGCGACCTCACGCTGTGCTAATTGTGAAGGCGGCAGCGGCCCCGGTCAGCCAGGGTTTTCTAATGTAAACAACCATCAGGTGAAATCTCAATCATGGTTCCTGCCTTTACTACACTTGGCAGAAAAGAAAGGTATCATGAATGGACTGTGTTACACGCAACGCAGGGAAAAATCACAGGAGCTGCCTGAATAGATAATAAATCCATTATCTAACAAACCCTATGTATTGTGCAAGGGAATGAAAGGCAGATTCAGTTTAACACACAGAGTGAGGTTTGTTTCCCAGCCCAGCCAGATACTTCCTGTGTGAGCTGGAAAAGTTATTTAATCTGTCCTGACTCATGCTCAGTTGTAAGTATGAAGGCTATGGGAGCCACTGCTAAGATTTTGTGAATATCACATAATCTCTTTGTGTCCGTTACGCTGCTAGCTCTAAGACAGCAATAACTTAACTCAAGCAGCGGACAGCAGTTCTTTCTCAGAAAAGACCTTAACAGGTTCAGCTGATCCAATTACCACTACTCAAAATGGCAATGCAAAAAAACCCAACCCAACCCACCGCTTTGAGAATATGTTTGGACAAGATTCAAGCAGGAAAAATTGGAAAAACAGCTTTGCCGGCTGGTTACACAAGAGCCATGGAAGCATCCGAGCCTCTGGTTGAGAGATTTGTGTGTAGGCCCTGAAGTGATCGTACTGCAACTCAACGGGGAATCATTGCCAAGTACCTAACACCTGTCATAGGTCTGACGTTTAGGGCATTGCTACTTAATATTCTTGTCAGTGACCTTAAAGATAATGTGACATAGTTACTGATAGTTTGCTAATGACAAAGAGGATGATTCACTGACAGAAAGCAGCTGGGATTGCTTTTTTGGTTGATTAAACAAAATAAAATGTGTATTAACTGCAAATACACAAACGAAATGTGTACTAACGTGAATATATGCTTACACCTATGTTGAAAGGAACATGGGCTAAATCCACGAGGAGTTCACACTGGAAAACGAAGTATTTTTCAATCTGCTCGTAGATCCAACTTCCTCATACAGCCACATCCTAAAGGAACACGGGCTTTGCTCCTATTCCATAAAAAAAAGAACACCAGGTACTCCAGGGGAGGTTATTACTTTTGCTTTTAACCCATTTGTGACCACAGCAGAAATGGTCTTTTGCCCCATTTCTTGCATCCATAATTTGAGAAGGAGCTTTTGAAGTGTCAAAATAGTAAAGCGTGTGTGTGTATGGCTTCCTTGTGCTTACACAGACCTGTACAATGCACAGGTTCTTATAAAGGACTCCAGGAAGTATTTGGTATTAATCCATCCCTCACGCTCTTTTAATTTAAAATTAACTTTGCCTTTTGGTATCAGTATCTATGTTCAATCTACTAGGAAGCAAAGTTTTCTCCATCATGGCTCTTAACTCTGCAGTACAAAAAACCACCAGGGACATCTGCAAACACCTTTACTTGGCCACACAATTGATGATATTTCCTATCCTGAAGTTTATTTAGTAGCGTTACTATGTATAGGTTCGTACCAGTTACAAAAGCATACAAAAGGAGTGTTCGTAAAGCGAACTCAAGAGGAAAAGCCACAATTCTTCTCATCAGCATGAAACCAAATCACTGCCACAGTGAAATCTGTCAGTTTTGCCTCTGTACAACGTGGCGACAGAACCCCGTGCTCATATTCAAAGCCTGCATTGATTGGGATGGGCTGTAAACACCTGAAATTAATACAGCTGAGTGCTATCCCATGTTTAATTGAATCAAAATGACTGATGCGCATCATTTGGAATGAACATGAACACTGGTTCCAAGAGGTAATTTAATGAATCACAATAGGTCTCATGAGCATTTTTGTTGGTCAATAGGGCCATAAAGCTACAGGGAATTATTTCAGTCACCCACTGCCCATCACAAAATAACATGTAATTAAATAACAAAGCAAACAACGACGTAATAATTGCAGCACAATACGAAGTTAGCTTAACACCTAATGAGCATTTTTAGCTTGCTAGTCAAAAATGTGCCCTCAGAGATGTCCACATACACTGCTCTACTTTCTGACTCAAAAGCGACTTGAATTGAAACTGAGGCATTCAAAACATATCAAAAGACAGGCAAGCACTTCTACTCAGGTTTAGGAATACGTACAATAGTATCTATGGCAATGCAAGGCAACTACAGTAAGGCACATTCACAATCAAGTCAGTGTCACTTAAAAGGATCCTGGCTAGTTTAAGTAGTTTAACTGCTCTGGTTTAGCTTAACTAATAAATCTTCTGCTTTTACAAAAGGCATACATCAAAACAGTGAGAAAGATTATCTTGTGTTTAAGAGGTGCGCCTGAGACTCAGGCATGTGTGTAGTTCCCAGTTCTCGTATTCAGCAGATCTTTCTGCGACAGCAGAGTTTCCAATTCTGCAACCACTCGTATGATTGATTTCCAAACCCACGAGCAATCTTGCTGTGTTTGGCTGGCAATGCTGAGCAAGCTGCGTGTCAAAGCTGGTAGTTGAAAAGATATATATGATAAATGTAAATGATAAAAGGTGGAGTATGCAAACAGAACAAATTTTAAACTCAGGCACTGAGATTTAAGTATCAAACACAGAATGGCCTTCAGAGAAGATGGAGGCTGCACTTAACCTAAAAAAACCCCCTTTTAGTTAACAGACATGTTGCTTATTAAAGCAGTTCTATACCCAATTTCCTAAGATTCTGAATTACAGCAGGTCTCACCAAATTCACAAGTGCTCTGCTTGGTTCAAAAAGCGTCACAATATATAAAGAGAAATTATGTGATACTAAAAAGTCATAATCTCAATTTTAGAAGCCGAAGAAATTCCCCAGAATACATTGTTACAGCATTCCAAGATTAATTTTGCATTCCAGTACCGTGGTTTGGGTACTATTACAATTGTGTGTCCATTTTTGTCTGACATAGTTAAAGAAGGGTGCTGTTAATATACAGAGAGGACAGTGGATGACTGAAAGCTAAACACCAGCCATCGTAACAGACAACTAAAGAGCTGCAGTAACATTTTTTTTCATGTATCTCAGCAGACTAATAAATCTAAGATTTTACAATGTAACAAGAAGAGAAAATTATTTTAAGAATCAAGAATGTTAATATTTTTTGCTTATGATGGGAATAGCATATGGTCCTTCCTTTCCTGATCTACAAAACAGAGCATTGAGCAAACTGAGATTAGTGAAAAGGGTGGAACATCAGCCAGAAAGAGCTTTAAAAAAAAAGTTACGTTACAATTAATAGAGGTGGCAGGGTTGCTGTCAAGCTGTTACAAATATGGAAAGCCTCTAGCCTGCTCCCAGTTCTAAGCCACTACACACCTGGAATAAGAAAAGATGGATAATCAGCAGGTACAAGCTAGTATGATAAAAATAATTAACATCATGAAATAATTTGCTTTTTCTCAAGAAACCATTATTTTACGCAAATATAAATTACAACACAAAGAATACATAAAAAATTTTTTCCTGAGATGTGTAGTAGTTTATATTCCAAAATATTTGTCACTACTGTTCTTAAATATTTTTACATTTTTTTTACACATTCCTTTAACAAAAAAATCATATGGCAACAAGTTGTCAATTTTACTCAAATGCAGTAATCATCTATTCCCTCAGTACTTTTACTTCAGAAGTTGGCATTACTCCGTGAGGAGGGGCAGAAAAATGTACTGCTATAGCTTTGATTAAAGGAAACATCATCCATCTTTCATGTAGGTTAACTTCTCAGGCATTCACAAAGTAAGAGTACTCCCTCCCCGTCCCCCCCCATGCAAACTGAATGTTTACAGTAGTGTGGTTAAACAAAACAGTAAGGTTTGCAGGAAATTAGTATGCACGTACAATCTAATGAATACCGATTTGCTTGTTTTAAATGTGATTAATCTCAATTTTTCTTACTTGTCTCACCATTGTTAACAGGCAAATATGGCCATATGACAGTTTTCCTCATCTTCCTCCTTTTGATTACAGGGATAATAATGACGGTGGGATGCTTTAACTCGAGATGTAACATTCAGACAAATTCTACCCAAAATACTTGCTCCCTTTTCATAAGAAAGGCAGTGTTATAGAACAGTTAACTGACCCTCATTTCACAAGAAATTTCAATAGTTTTAGTTTAGGCAGACAGGCAGATTCAGGAAGTACCAATAACCCCACAGCTCCCCAAGTACGGTAAATAGGTGGAAAAGTCCAAACAACAAAGAGGAAGTAAATCGTTAAAGCTTACCTAAGAAATACCTATGCATAGTCAATAATTAATTGACTCATCCTCCTAGCAAATCATCCATGTTTCTTATGAAGGTATTTGGACTGGTCTGCGAATTGCCATCAGGACTGAAGCCCAGAATGGAAGCACTTAGGACAGGAAAATCCTTAGGAAAATGCTTATTGGTTAAGCACGTAAATAGTTCTACTGAAGACAACAGTCTTGGTTTTTTGCTTTTCTTAAGTAAGCATATAAAAATCAAGGCTTTTGAGGATGCACAGACCAATGCCTTTTGAAAGCGTAACAATGTTACAGAATCATGGGTTTGATTTTACTGAACACAGGCTGAAATCCTAACTCCTTGTCTAAAGGCACATCAAGTTCGACCACCAAATTCAACTGTGCCAGTATTACAGGCAGTTTTAAAACGTGACATTCATTCACCCAGTTCTGTCAAGTTAACAGCCAGTAATTTGAAAACGATGTACAAAGAAAGATCTTAAAGTAATAAATCACTTGGAAAGCAATCCTGTACTTTTTGCCCTCACAAAGCACAGCTAAAGATTTATGTCTAGAGCTACAGCGTACAATGGGAGTGTAGAGGCCAGTGGCAGCCTGTTTACCGTGTGATTTGCAACATCCTTCACAGTAAATGAACCCCAACATCCAAGTGGGGATGCTCAAATTCAGGAGAGGTTCTTTTCCCTTTTTCACTGCAAGACACAAACAAAAACAAGGATAAAAGGAGATTTTAGAACGTTCTCTGAATAAGACACAGGACTTCCAGGGAAGTCTGAAGAAAAGCCATTATTTAAAATAATTTTAAATAGTAAGGTGGTAAAAATTTACTCTCCTCTGTTCTGATTCTTCACCATTTTTCCCCTGAGATTCCCAAGTTTAAAGGCCACAGACTGTAGAAACTCAGGCACGTTTTCCAACTGCCTGCGTCTATGGGAGGGTAAGAGAACCGTGCCACGTTACAGCTAGGCAGCCACGGCAGTATGAGATTCACAGCCACCAGAATGTGGCAAAAGCACCGCCGCAGGGACCGAACCCCTCGTGAAACGCCAACTGTTGGACGACGAACACTGTCCCACGGCAGGGAGCTCCGCGGCAGAGTTACACGGCCCAGGCCGCCCGGGAGGGAAGCTCTGGCCGAGGCTGGAGTGAGTTACACCGTCCAGGCCGCCCGGGAGGGAAGCTCTGGCCGAGGCTGGAGTGAGTTACACCGTCCAGGCCGCCCGGGAGGGAAGCCCTGGCCGAGGCTGGAGTGAGTTACATGGCCCAGGCCGCCCGGGAGGGAAGCTCTGGCCGAGGCCGGAGTTACACGGCCCAGGCCGCCCGGGAGGGAAGCTCTGGCCGAGGCCCGAGTTACGCGGGGGGCGTGACTGGCAGCAGCGGCGGATGGCGGCCGAAGAGCTCCCGCTCCTTGCTCGGGTGCCCGCTTTTGGGACGGGGGGAGTTACAGCAAAGCCGTCGGGGGGACGCCGGAGGGAGCCGGGACCCCCCGCCCCGAGAGCCGGACTCGGCCAGAGCGGCCTCTGCCAGCCCCTCGCCGGGGCCGGCGGCCGCTGGAGGCCTTCACCTCCCCGGCCGCTCTTCGCCGCCTCCTGCTCCCGCCTTCCTGCCGGCCCGGCGCGGCTTAGCGGGGAAACGGCGGGGAAGGGGCGACGGTCCCCGTCAGCCGCGGCCCCGGCCCCGCCGCTCTCCCCGCCCCCGGGCCGGCCGCGCGGAAGCGGGCTGACGCGCGGCGCCCGGCATTGTGGGAGCGGGGGGCGGCGGCGGCGGGGCCGGGTCGGCGGCTGACGGGTTCCGGTGTCGGGCGCAGACGTGTCGGCCGGGGCCGCGGAGCGAGAGGCGCTGTCCCTGCCCGCTGGGAACGGCGCCCGGCCCGGCGGCGCCATGTCCGGGACCAGCAGCCCCGAAGCCGTGAAGAAGCTGCTGGAGAACATGCAGGGGGACCTGCGGGGCCTCAGCCTGGAGTGCCGGAAAAAATTCCCCCCCGTCAAGGAGGTGAGGGGCGGGATGAGCCGGGCCGGGCCTGGGCCGGGGCGGAGGGGGCCTCCCTCGCCGCGGGGCCCGGCCGGAGCGGAGGCTGCCGGCGCGCCCGAGCCCTCCGCGCCTTCCCGGGGAGAAGCGGCCGCGTCTGGCGCCGCCGTCTCGGCGTCTCCTCACGGGACTCGCCCGCGGCGGGCCGGCCGCCGAGGGCCCGGGCGGCCCGGCGGGTCCCCCCCGGGTCCGTGCCTTGCCCGTGGCCGAAGGCCCCGGCTGTCTGGAGCCGGCGTGCCCTGTGCCCCCCTGCTGCGGGCCTGGGTCGGCCGGGGCTCGCCGCGCGGACCGCTGGGGACGGCCGGCGAAGCCCCGGGGCTTGCCCGGCTTTCCGACGGTATGGCCGCCGCCGAGGGAGCTCGCGGGGAGACGCCGCAGTTCAGGTCACTTTTTTTCCCCCCCTTTGTAATAAACTCACGCCAGTAGGATGGCGTGTCTTATTTTTCAAACCTCAGTTTACCCCGGGTGCGGCTTGAGACTTCGGTAATCTCGATGAGCAGGATCGCTTTAACTGAAGTGCGATCAGAATTTTTCTCCCTGATTTAAAGTATACGTTTTAACCGTGTGCTTCTCTGGCGTGTTTATGCGGTCAGTTCAACTTTTTCCCTGTCAGTAGTTTGCCACTTGCCGTTTTAAGAAATATTTTTTCTCTGCAACGGTGGGACGAAAAAGGCTAGTTATTAACTCAGATTAAGCTGCAGAACCAGAAGGGTACCTGGAAAAATACGGTAAGGACTCTGCCGGTTTGGAAGAAGGGAATTGCGTATGTAATGTGACTTTAGTTCCAATTTAGTGATGGCATATTTAATATTGTATGAAGTATTATGCACTTCAACAGATGAATCGAAGCTAATGATTCTGAAAGGTGTGAAGCGACACACTGTAGCAGAGCACCTTTTATATGACTGTAGGTTGCAGAGGAGTACCGGTGTGTTTGAGAAATTGTGTGTGGTCACAGAAAAACAAGAGAAGGCTGTGATCGGTTCTGAGAAATTGTGTGTGGTCACATGTAAATAAGAAAAAGTTGTGGTCAGCCAAACAGAAATCTGTGTATCTGTTTTGGAGGGAAGCAGGGGTGCCGCTTCCACTTTCTCCCGTGTAATACTGTGTGACTAAGTTGTTTGGTCCGTGAGCAAGTTTCCCCACCGTGTTAATGTTTACTTTCTTCAAGATCCACCAAGGAGATGGGCAGTGTAATTCTTAAGCTAGTATTTTTAGTAATTCTTCATTATATTTGCCATGCTGAAGGTTAGAGTAACTACTGCATGTGCAGTTCTTGATACTTGTTCAGCATGTTTATCATATTCTCGTGTAAGTATGACTTCTGTGTTCCCTTTTACATCTCAACAGCAATTTGCATAGCTTACTCCATTAAAAACACTGAAAAGTTTTTCACTGTTGTCTGGAGTTTGGGTAGGTTTATGGAATTGTAGTGGAAGGTGTTTATAAAGAGGTGGGACTCTTTCTGCTATGGGTTGTGTGCTCTTACAGAGAGGTCTGAGGTGAGAGCAGTCCTACAGTAGGATGTATGATACGGTCGCAGGAAATGATCTTAGTTCCTCACTTCTGGAAGCCATTTTTTTGTTCTAGTTATAAAGGAAATGGGTGTCCTTTTCTGTCAAATCTCAACTGCTAAACAGGTATTTTAATTGCATGCATTTGGTCTGATCCTGATTAGATTTGGCTAGACTGATTGGGGGAATAGCGTGTTCTTCTTACTGGTTTGGAACAGCACCAGCTTTTTAAACCATGTTTAAACACAGGCTTCATAAAACAAATTCCGACTACTTATAATCTCACTTTTTTACTTGCAGTGTAACTAGACTCTCCTCGTCACTACCACATGCACTGTAATTTATGAGTTTATCTTGCAGCTGATATGTATGCTTCCATAAACTTATTGTACTGTGATAAAGCTATTGAAAAACTCCTAGTCCAAATCTAATAGTCATGAGCTGTGTTATAGTTGTCAGATTTGATAGGTACTTTATGAAAGTAAACTGCTTCTAATAATCTTTCCAATTTCTGACATAATCTAAAGTTTTGGTCACAGCTATCTGTTATCATCAGCTATTTCTAAAATGATTTGTCTGTTCTGTTTTTTTGATATTTACATTAATACTGTTAAAATTCTGCAAAATTAATTTAGCTCATAGGTTTGCTGCTGATAAAAGTAGTAGTGTAGTTCTCAGTTCTACTTGGTGCTCATATGACTAATTTGAGCAAATCCTTTTTTAATTAATACTGTAAGGAGTTAGAAAGTGGTATGATCAGAAAAATAGAGCCTGCTTTTTTTTTTTTAATTAAATAGGGTTTTAGTTTTCATTTTTTAAAGATCTTTCTAATGCATATGTTATTACACACTAATGCCATATCTGTTAGGTATATAGAGAGACCAAAACAATATTAAATGATTCCTTTAACAGGCAGGTAGATGACAACTGAAGAGCTTTATCGGATTTTTGTTTGGTTTGGTTTGGGTTTTTTTTTGGGGGGGGGGGGAGAAGTGGGTGCAGCAGCAAAGGGGACAACTGGCTGTGGGATCCCACAGACTGTGGGATTTAGACCTTATCCTCAGTTAGGGGCTGGAAGTAAAGTCTTAAACCCTTATTGGAAATGGAACTTGAACTCTTCACTGTTTTAAACACTTTAATCTCATATTTTTCTATTACGTCTGAGTCTGTAAAATTTTCTTAGTAGGTCACATTTATGTGGAAATCATGTAGTTATAGGTCAAGTCACTTACAACAGTGGATTCTGAGGTTTTTGCTGACTCTCTGATAATCTGTTAAAAAACATTGAAATTACTGAGTTTCTCCCAATGTTAAACTTATGACACAAATGTGTGGCAAACTTCCTTCCCCTTACTTAGGGCTTTTGACTAAGAAATAACAGAATGTATTGTTGGCCCCAAAGCAATCCACACCTCATTTTTGCTCCCTATGACAAATAATACCCGAGTAGGGTTTTCCTAGGTGGTGCCGATTAATGCATTGAGAATGGGAACTGTAGAAAGGATCTGTGCCTTTGAAATCATGTTGCTGATGATGTTTGGGGATTAACTAAGGTGCTAGGCTTATTTCTTAAGGGTGTGGGGAATACCAGTTGCTATTAGCCTTCAGACCCATGTCTGTTTGTTGCTAGGTGGTTTTTCTGTTTGATACTTTCTCAGATCAGCACTGACTACAGAAGTATACTAAGCATGAAAGCTATATCCTAGGACCAAGGAGTGATTTGGTGGTTATGTCTGTGATACGCCAAAACTGTTTATATTGGCAGACATACAAATAATGACATTGCTGAAAAACGCATTCGTATTTTCACAACACATTTCTATTCCCCAGTTAGAAAAATAGACGCCAACCACAGAGGTGATAGAAGCTCTCAGGGCAAGTGTAAATTAAACAGTGTCTTTTGGAGCTTGAAATCACAGAGGATGAAGCAGTCTTTGGTACAGGCATCGGCTGTGCTCATGTCGTCTGAAGTAATCTGGCATTTCTCCTGGAAAACAATACTAATTGGTCATTACTCTGTTGTTTTTAATAGGGTGGGCTCTAAGCTTTGCTCTGTACTAGAGCGCCCTGTGATGCTTCTAACTTTGGACTAAGTTGCATGGCACATACATAGAGCTTTATAAACTATTTTAACCTGCTAGTGACTGGAGTTTCGGTCGCCTGTGCTGGGTGTGTGGGAAGCCGGAGGTGCTCTCTGTAGTGAACTGGAGTAAGAATTTTGTCTTGTCACAAAATTGAGAATAGTTTAGTGTGCTGAATAGGTTACCTGCTGTTTCTTATTACTGAATGAAAATACTGTTCTGTAAGTTGCATCTGATTGGGTTAGATAATTTCACTGTGTAAGAAACCTTAGAAATACAAGGGGAAAATATTTATAATGAGCAGAAATAATGGAGTTAAAGGGAGAAATAAGTATACCCCAAAAGTTCTTCTCAGCCTGAATCCCAGTCATATGTATCTCCTTGCTGTTTGCACAGACCCAGTCCAACAGTCTCGGCTTTCTACAAGTAGGCTTGTAGTCTCTATGTTGACTCAGGCTTTTTTTCTTGACTTTTAAATAGCAGTAAAAAGCAAAATTTGCTTAACAAAACACATGAAAAAGTTTAACTGTTACCCAGCTCCCTGCACAGTTGCAGTCATGCTTGTGCTGGTAGGAGAGGGCAGGCGGGGTTGGGGCGGGCAGGGGCTGCGTCCTCCCGTGGTGGGATCAGCTTGGCCTGGCTCAGACCCGTCGTGGGACAGGCTGTGCCCTCTGCTTACCAGTTGTGTAATGGATTGCAGGTATGTTTTGGGACGTTTGCTGCTGCGGTGATTTGGAATAGTAGGGCTGGAAAAGCAATAGTGTTCAACTTCCCTCAACCTGGAAGAGCAGCACAGTTTTAGCTTTGAATACTTTGGTCTGTTGAAGTGCTCTCTTGAGACTCCTGAAAGATAGCTTTTGGTAACCTCTCTGTACTGTTTCTTTTCCACATCTTTGTTTGAAACAGCAGCATTGCTTTTGTTCAACTATTTATTGATTTGTGTATGCCTTTGGCACGCAGACATATTTTTGAAACTGTATTGTAAATTAATTTGCTGTATCTAGGAAAAAATAATAGAATCCAATTTTGCAATGTTATTTTCCTTCTTTTATAAGTAACTCTACTTGCAGGCAAGTAACCTACAAAATTCTTTGGGTGAAAGTTAAAGAATCCAGATTTGAGTGACTTCTGGATAAAGCAAACTTTATATTATTTAATTACAGTAAAAGTAATGTGGGCTAGCTGAGCCAAGAGATAGGATTTGCCCCTTCTGAGGGGCTATCTGTTGTGTTCTGTGAACAGTTTTTTTTCATGCATTTCTTCCTTTGGAGTCCGCTCTTGTCTGCACTGAGTGACATACATGATGGTTTCATTGTCTGGGTTAAATCATTCTCATTTTGGAATGATATGCTGATCCTGAACGTATCTTAGGGCTAATGCCAAGAAATGAGTTGGCAAGCTTGTCCTTTTAGGGAACCTCTCTGATGTCGTTGGGTAGCTGTATGAAACTAAATATGAGGATGTATTGCAGAATTTAACGTATGTTAAAAAGATACCGATCAGTTAATTGGGTTTATATTGTCGAAGTGATCATCAAGATTCCTAATGCAACTGGAAGAGTTAAAATATGTGTGAATATTTGCTGTTTGTTCTGTAACAGTAACAGTATTTCAGCAAATCCGTTGAATGTAGTGCAGTACACAAATCAGAGAAGGCTAAGAAGGAAAACGACCTGTTGAAATGCCTTATGATTTGGGCATTTGAGTCTTGTGTATCTTGCTGTAGTACTGGCATTGTATAGTTTCAGAGAGCTCTGCGTTCATGCTACTCTGGTGGTAAAAAGGTGAGCCAAATGGACCTGCCAAAGAACAAACCTTTGTACATAGACCACTTTCTGTAGGAGTAACCAAGTTTTAGGGTTTCCTGCTTTATTTTTTTGAATAAAATGCATTAAATAATTCTGACACTATAACCTACAGGGAACTTAACCTACACTGAACTTTCCAGGTTGGTTAATTTTCAGGTCTTCACAGCATTAGTTCAGAAGGATGCAAATACTGTGGAGTTTTTTGTTTGCTTTAATGGGTATTAACTTAACTAATATTTTAATGGTTCTTTTGAAATAGAGAAAGTATGTTCTGTAAAATGTATATTGGCATGATTAGGCAGCTTGCACTCAAGCATGTGTTTTGTGCATGTGACTGGAGATTATTCTGTAGCATTCTTTAGTTGCCAGGCTGTAGCTGAGCTGGTAACTTGAAACAGGTGATCCCTACTATTTCCTACAGTTCCTTTTATAATTCCTGATCTTTTCCAGTTGCTGTGTGTGGCTTCATGTTTGGAATCCATTAATTTTACAGTGTTTTTTATTCAATATTGATCTGTGTACAGCAGTATTTTTTCAAAATTATGTTTTTAAAAGTGTACTGTTATGTTTCTAGGGGACTGTCATCTATACAAATGTGTTCTAAGTGTCAAGATATATTATTCATGTCATCATCTTAGTCTTTGGGTAAGAAATGTCACGTTCAGAAATGATGCTTATCACGCACATAGACCCGATTTTTCCATCATGTAATACCTTGCAATTTAATGAGTAAAAAAAATGACAAAACTTTTCTGTACCTCAGTCTATCTGTAAACTTTTCAAGTTAGACTTCAGTGCAGATTAAGGTGCCTAACTTCGGGTGTCTAAGCTCCCTTCATTGATAGTGCAGGCTTGGTTTGTTAAGGAAATACTGTCAATAGAGCCAAATAGCTATTCAGAGGATCTTGTAGCCAGAGGATTGATTCACTCTGTTACCTAAACATTGGGTATCTTTGTCACTTGAGATGCATTAATGAGTCTTCCTTGTCTTCCAGCAGCTGGTCCAGAAGAGCATGGGCCTTCTGCTGTCTGCAGGCAGTTGTCTCCGGTATGGAGGTCTAAGCTTAGATCTCTGTATTGAGCCCCTACTAGCAGGTCAGCTCAATTGGCTTAAGGAGAGGCTTTAAGAATTAAGGAGCATTCAGTAGAGACTAAATCTCTACTCTGACAGGAGTCTAAATATTTAAATTTGTGCATCCTAATCTCTGATTGAATCCCCATCTGCCTCCTATGGCTTCCTGAAGATTATACAGGAAACCTGTAGCAGAAGTTGGAAGTTCTTGGTGACTCCAGTTCTCAGCTAGTGCCCAAATTGTTGACTGTTGTTTCGTTTTACCAGGCGCTGGACAAACAGGCATCGCTGTCTCTGACTGGGTGATCCTGAATATAGTATTTGTGGCAAAGCCTCAGGAGTTTCCTGGTCCCATCTGTTCTGATCAATAAGCTGAAGGAGAAATTAGTTTGAACTTCAAGTGTAAATCTCCTAAAGCTCTGAAACAGGGTTTTGGTGGTGGTGTTTGTTGGTTTTTTTGTTTTTGTTTTTGTTTTAATGTAGAATGATGATTGTTGTGAGAAAAGTATGTCATGAAAATTCGAGTGCTCTATTTCAGTGATTTATAATCAGTTGTGTTGTACTTGACGGATCGCTCAGAAATCCACTAATGGTAGACATGGGCTCTCTCAAGATATCCATACACTACGTGTATATGTATTAAAGAATACTATGTATTAATATACTACAGTGTATATATATATATAACTTATATATAATATAATGCAACATACAGGGTACATCCTGATTCTATCTGACTATGGATGAGAAGTGTAACTTAAGAATTTGTTGCTAGTTAGCTATGTTTCTTCTGTATCAAGTCTTGGTGAGCTTTTTTCTTTGTTTACATCATTGCTGTTCAGGAATGAGTTGTTTTACGTTATTCATTCTGATTTGTTCTGTTCGTTTATATGTGACAGTTTTTCCAGCTGAGGTGTAATATTTTGATTGTCAAATGAGAACTCCTGATATTAAATTTTTGCATTGCATTCTCTTTACCTCCACCTTCATGTCAAGTGAGTTACATCCAGAGACAACAGCTCTGAAGCAATTTAGGTAGCACTGGCACCTCTCCTGGCATTATTGACGATTAACGTTCAGGATTCTGAATTGGCTGCTGATACTGCACACTGACAATTTCAGAAGATTAATGGAACAGAGGAGTAGTCGCTCCTGTCAAGTGAAAGAGCACTTTTAATATGAGGGCAACTAATATAGTTGCGCTAAAGCTGGAAATGGACAAGGTTGTGTGTTTTTAAAAAAATACCCCAAACCAAAAACTGCACTATCATAAATCTTGATTTCATGGAGAAAGTGTATAATAGGATCAGTTAATACTTTTATTTTTTCTCAAAGCATTGGAGCTCTGGTGATTGAGAATGGCACCATCCTTGAGTAGAGTCAAGTCTAGCAGGAATTAGAGTTTGGTATCTTCAGCTGTTGTTGTGCCTGTTGTTGGGATCAGAAATGCATACTATTTATTTCCTTCATTGAGCACAAGTAGATCATGACATAGAGTAAACCACAACAATTTTGCTTCTGTCTCAGGTAAACTGTGAACAGCTGAAGAAACTAGTTTGTATATGAACAGAGACTGATGGTCTGTTTGCAATTTCTTGTCTTTATATGCTAAATGAATGCAATACAAACAAACCCAGCAAATATATTAATTTCTTGATTTAAAAAAAAAAAAAGGTAATCGGGCTGTTCAACAATTAATATAAATTACCCATTCCAAACTTAAAAAATTGGAAGACTGTAGCTGGTTTTGTCTTGAAGGTTTTGTGGTAGTGAAAGTGGTTTACCAAAATTCAATTTTCAATTTATAGGAAAATTAATACTATTTTACCATGATTGCTAAGATTCTGTGGAAGAAAAATCACAGTGAGAAACTTGTGCAGGAATTGTAGAATATGAAGTGTTTTGAAAGGAGCATTATTGCTTTCAGTGTTCCCTGCTTTCTTTCTTTACTTGTACATATATCCAGGATGGAGCACGCATCTGAACAGTGATTGCAAACTGCTTTCTTCACCACAGCCTCCCTTTAGGAAGCCATGAACGTTAACAAGCCCTCCCCTTAGTCTTGTCTTCTTCAGGCTGAACAAGTACAGCTCTTGTAGCATCTCCTTATCTATTGTTCTCCATCCCTCAGCTGTCTTGGTAGACCTCCAGTGAACTTGCTCCATCCTCTCAATGTCTGTCTTCCACTGGGAAGGCTAAAACTGGTCGTACTACTCCAGCAGCAGTCCCACAAGAGCCAAAGAGGGAAGGACTCCCTTCCCTCAGCCTGCTGCCTGTGTTCTTGCTAATACAGCCCAGCACTCAGTTGGCCACCTTTGTTGCAAGGGCTCACTGCTGGCTCTTGGTTCCCCTTTGATGGCCACCAGGACCCTGGGTCATTTGCTGCAAAGCCAGCCCCCAGCCTGTACTGGTGCATGGGGCTGGACTTTTCATTGGCCTTTTTGAACTTAATGAGGTTTTTACCAGCCCCTTTCTCAGCCTGTCTGGGTTCCTCTGAATACACCCCTCCCACCCCCAGAATCTTGAATAGTACCCTGAATTTTATATTTGTCTGCAGACTCTATGCCTTTATCCAGGCTGCTAATAAAGATGTGAGATGATATTAGCCCCAGTATACATCCCTGAGGAGCACAACTAATAACTGGTTACCAGCTGGACTTTGTAACATTTGTAATGACCCTTTCAGCCAATCTTCCACCCACTTTACTGTCCACTTATCCATATCTCACCAATTTGACTATAAGGATACAATTGGAGATGGCATCAAAGGCTTTGCTATAGTCAAGGTATGAAGCATGTAATGCTCTCCCTATACCCACACTGCTTATCATCTCATTGTAGAAGGCAGTCAGGTTGGTGAGCCTCATGCTAAATTTGTGTTGGCTATTCCTAATCATCATCTTGTCCTGCATGTGCCTAGAAATGGCTTTCAGGAGGATTTGTTCCATAACCTTCCCAGGGAGTGCCGTGAAGCTGTCAGGGCCTGTAGTGCCCTGAAAGCTCTTCCCTGCCCTCCCTGGAGATTTGTGTGGTGCTTACCTCTCCCCAGTCATCATTAGCCTTCCCCAGTCACCGTGACCCTGATAAAAGGTGTCCTTTTGAGGACACTGGCCCTTGGGTGCGTGGGCTTATATGTGTCCAGTTGACTTAAGTACTTGGTTCAGGTACTCCCTGCCTGTGTCTGCCTTTATGGCGGGTGATCCTCCATTCCCAGAGACTCTGCCAAGTAGTGTGTGAGCAAGGTCTGTTCCAAATACATTAAATCATTCAACATAATAAATCCCAGTGAGTGCACAGTGCTCTCAGATCAGAACTGACATTTCACCAGTTTAAATCACAGGTAGAATGAACGTATATAAAAGAGAAGGGTCTGAGTAGGGATTGTACTCCTGGGGAGGAAGATAAAAATACAGAAGGCAAGTACAGTGCTTTTTCACACAAATGTGGTATACTCGAGTGCTTTCATGAGGTTGATTTAGTGTGGAGCTTTCTGTGAGTGTGTCCTTTTCCAAATAATAGTTTAACAGTACAGTAATGGTCTAGAATGTGCTTTTGCAAAGCAAGCCAGAATAACAACGAAGTGAAACTGTACTTTAGACAGGAGGATCTCTTATCTAAACTATTGGATACAGGGTTCACATTCCAGTTGGAAAGGCAGAAAATGTTGGATAGAAAAAAAATTGCTGTTTTTATTTCATGTAATAGATGTGGAAGTGACCATAGATGACATATATTACTCTCATCCAATCTTAGTAAAAGGTTGGCAAACAATGTAATGTAAATACCAACACAGACCATCATTCCTGAAAGCATTGCTGAGTGCTTTTCTTTTTAGAAGAGAGAAATCAAAAGCTTGTGTTGTAAGAGCTGCAAACCTTACAGCAATTTTGGTATCTCTGGAGATAGCTATTTGCTCTTGAACATACAGTCAAAACACAAGTGGTCATTCAAAGTACTAGCAGTGGAAATTCTTTATTTTATTAACTTTTGGTAACAATACTATCGCATTTAGAAGTTCATACAGAAATATATTTAATGTTAAATCAATCCTTAGTAGAAATTAGCACATGTCTGGTTGTTACATTAAATATCTTTATGTGTATATATAATTTCTGGTTAAAAAAAAAAAGATACTGACTTCTGGTCCCAATTGTGAGGTGCCGCTTTCTTTTAAGATCAGCAAGTTGATCCTTTAAAAAAAACCCTTTTTAAAAACCCTTTTTTGAAACTTTTAAAAAATTGTTGATACGGCAGACGGTGGGTGTTTTTTTCACTTTCTGAAAAGGCTCACTGTTAAGAGAGATATTCAAGATTAGAATTTTGTGTCATCTTTCCCTTATGAGAAGTTGTTAACTGTGTTGTTATTTTTCAATGAAAAAAGGGTGGGTCTTTCTCGTTTACGCCAGAGTAAGGCCAAATCCATAGGGATTACTGTGGAGCAACTGATGTGCTCTCGGATCACATCCCAGCTGACCCCTCTGGTACCTTGCTTGCCCGTCCTTATGCATTGCAATAGATGTCCATGATGTCTTTGCCTGTGAGAAGTAAACAGCTAAATAATTATACAGTTATGTGTTCAAGCATACCCCATGCCATTATTCCTTGTGGCCATTCTTGGGCTGCTGGGTAACATTATTACGATCATGGACTTAGCTATAGTGGTATCTTTTGGTAACGTAGACTGTCTGCTGCAGCTGGGTTTGAGAGCTTCCACAGTGTCCCTGGAAGACAAATTTGAGGAACTGCTGCCTTTCAGATGCACTTATCGCTCTGATGCTGATATGGGTGACTTGCCTTTACATCATCCTGAACAGTACCTTATAGAATTGCATACCCCAGTTATCCTAATACCTCCATATGCTATTTATGAGTTATAGACCTTCAACTATGTGCACAGAGACTGTAATGTGGAGAAATTTAGCTCTTGAATGTTACCTGGATGTTGGAAAATGTTGATTCTGCTTGGGGATGGGTTAAGTCTTTGCTTGCTGAGTGCCTGAGCAGAAATTGCTCTTCTCTGTTACCTCGTTGGTGCTTTTCGCCCTATGCAAGGAGGAGTGGGGGAGGAGGGGATGCCCCCGCAGCCCGCGGGGAGGCAGCAGGCTGTCCCCCCCCAGCCCGTGGAGGGGAGCGGAGGCCACCCAAAATGGCTGGGACTCTGTGGGAAAGCCCACGCTGGAGCAGTCTGTGACTGAAGGACTGCAGCCCGTGGAAAGTACCCGCGCTGGAGCAGTTCATGAAGAACTGCAGCCTGTGGGAAGGACTCAGGTTGGAGAAGTTCGTGGAGGACTGCCTCCCACGGGAGACACCCCACGGCAGAGCAGGGGCCGAGCGTGGAGTCGTCCTCCCCCTGAGGAGGAAGGAGCGGCAGAGACAAGGGGTGAGGAACCGACCCCAGCCCCCGTCCCCTGTTCCCCAGGGAGAGAGAACCGGGAGTGGGGCTGGGGTGGGAAGGCGGGAGGGCGAGGAGGAAGGCGTTTTTTTAAGATTTGGGTTTACTTCCCATTATCCTGTTTTGATTGGATTGGTAGCAAATTAAATTGATTTTGTTTCTTCCCCAAACTGAGCCTGTCTTTTGCCCGTGACCATAAGTGGGGAGTGATCCCTCCCTGTCCTTGTCTTGACCCACAAGCTTTTCTTTGTATTTTCTCCTCCCCATCCCACCGGGGCGGGGGGAGGAGTGAGCAAGCGGCCTCATGGTCCACAGCTGGGCTTAAAGCATGACAGCACCTAATGGCAGGAAGGCTGAAGTTCTTCCCTGTTTGAACTGAGGACTGAGAAATCCATGAGTAGGGGAAGAGTTTTGGATCTGAGAAACTCTTGAAGCTGGGTTTGAAAGTCGCTATGAATTTCCACATCCTGGTCTCCCTTGTGCAGAGAGCCTCTGTCTCTAAGGTAGCTTTAGGGTGAGGTGCTTGGCGAGCTGTGAATGTTGTTGTCAGACTGCACCTTGGGAGAGGACCTCTGAGGCCAGGAGGTAGGTATTATGCACAAGCTTTTCAGTCTACTTGGAACCACACTATGTGTATCTTGAGGTTTTTGTACATAAATTCTCCATTTGCCTTACTTTGATTTCTGTGAAGGGTGATTTCCATGTAATCGGCAAATACTTGGTAAGTTCCAAAGAAGCAGAAGGATGATGGGGCAAGTGCTTGAGCCCCAAGGGTCCTGTTGAATTTTGCTGTGAGATTATTGGCTGTTTGATTAAAACCAAATCAAAGTGCCAGAAGAAATTGACTTGAATATCACTGAGACTCTCTGTTCTTCATCAATATTTCCCCTCCCCAGACTGGGTGCTGTAGTTGCTTCAGCAGAAACATGAGCAAGACTCAATAATGACAAATGTGTGTTTGAGACATTTTATTTCACAGTTATTAAAGTAGCAGAATAGGAAATCTAATTGACTGAAGGTTTCAGGTACACTTGAGCTTTGTGATGTTGCAGGAATTATGTGTATATGCTTCTTTTTAAAATTAAAGAGATAACTGACTGACTCATTAGACTACTATTAACTGTGGTGCTAATGGAAATTGATAATGTTACTTTCAAAAGTGGTGACTGCTTTAAAAACATGGTGCTTTATATTTGTGTGAAAGTAAATTATCATATTTGTACCCATAAATACGCAGTATGATGCTGGCCATCTCCTTGGTTAGTGTTTTTTATAAGATCCTTTTCTAATGGGGCAGTGTCCTGGAGAGTGCTGCAGTAATTGATATAAAATTGTAAACTCAATATCTATTAATGTCTCTTTTAATTTGCCAAGTTAAATTGATGCAGTCCCAATGTACTTTTATATTGATGTATACAGAATAGCCAGATAACTGCTTATAGTCTCATTTTTTCTACTGGTTATTTGTGATCAACTGAGGTAATTTTTTGTAAATGTTATTACGTGGTCTTTACATATCTAATGGAGGTGGGGTTTTTTTGTAGGATGTGTGCAGTGTAATTAGTTTTTAGCTGTAAACATTTTGAATTGAGATTCTAAATAGAAACCATAGCATAATGCAGATAATCACAGAACTTCCTATGTCTTGTGGAGAAAAACTTATATTGAGAGCGGTAGTAAAAAGTCTAATAGCTGTTGTTTTATTTTACCTTAGTGTTTAAAAATATATATGCTATTTTATATAAAGTTAGCATGGAAACAACTAACTGGGAGACATTATGTTGGAAACAATTTTTTCCTTCTTTGTGCAGAGTGCACAGTGTTTGTGAATGTCACGCATGTGGGCAAGCTCTAGTATTTCTTTGATTCAGAGAGAGTTTGTCACTCCTGGCAAGAAAAAAAATCGATTGCTAGTAGGTGTGATGAGGTTTAGTTTGAAGATAATTGAAGTTGGACTGTGACAAATCCTTCATTTTAATTAATAGGAACAATTTGTTGTGACAAGACACCCCTAATTAGCTGACAGTTTATAACTGAAGAAGAACCGGGATTGACTTAAAACTTTAGACACTTCAACACATTAGGTTAATGTAATTAAAATAAATGAGAACTGCATTTGGCACTCCTAATTTTAATTATGCAAGAGATACATTTGCATGTCACTTTGTGCTTATTTGAGCATGTTGTATGTTAGTTCAGGCACTGTGGATATTATTCTGTCTATGTTTTTAAAGTAGAAACAGTCTGTTCAGCAAAGCTTAAATAATTCTCCAGAATTTCACAAATGTCTTAGATGATCTTAAGGCAGTGTTTAGTCTTTCTATGTTGTTTTGGGAAAAAGAAAAAAAAAAGTTGAAAATTTCAGTTCCACATTTCTAATTTAGCTATTTTGAGAAATATGTATATGAACTTTTAATTAAAATATTTGATTGTGAATTTATGCAGTCATCTTAACCTGACTTTCTGGGAAGTCTTGTTGGAGTAGTGTTTTGATGGAGGGGGAATATTACTACTTGGTAGAACTTCATGTACTGTCGCTTTCATATTTCTGCTGCCACACCTTGTCTGCTTCTCTAATCTATTTTATATAGTGATGGCACACTTCTTTAGCTAGTAGTTACAGAGGAAAAATGGAAATGTTTAGTGTAGGAAGTACACAGAAATATGCAGCTGAAATAAAGGGGGAAGTGTACTTTCAGATTTGGCAGAACAGTATTTTCCAGCAATTTGCGTCCTATTGTTTGGGAAAACCTGTTGCATTTATTTTGGTGCACAGTGTATTGAACGTGATTTCTGTAATTGTTTCCAGAGGTTCACAGTGCATTAATGGAATTAAAAAATGGAAAGGCACCATTTGCAATGCATTTTTGTGTTTTGTACACAAAACTTGTCGGAAATCATAATTTTGAAGCGCAAAGCCTCGACGTTACATTTTCGTTCTGGCTTGATTTCATTAGAGAACATGACTTTAGTGATTTATGCTGGGAAGTCTTTACAGAGAATTGAAGAGAGAGTTGCTGTTCCCTTGCAGCGGTACATGATCTCCCTGGTGGGCTGCTCAGCTCGGCAGCGCCTGGTTGTCGTCCAGCCAGTCCGTGCACACGTGTCCCCCAGCCCGCAGCTCTGCAGCCCCCGGTCCTGCTGAGGCGTGCGTGGAGGAGAGGAGGATGCTGTTGGGCTGTCGGGTCAGACTTGTGGGGAAGGGGGAGGAACTGTTGCTGTGGATTGTATGGCGTGTCAGGAAGAACAGAGAGCATCGTTAGGAAGGCTTCTTCATGGTACTGCCCCGGGATAAATTGTGTAGGGCATTCAGGATACAAAAATCCATGGGAAAATGGGTTTCATTCTGAGACTGGTTGCTAGTGAAAGTGTTAGCTTTCGAATGCAAAGTACTGCTACCTGACTGGAAGAACAATAATAATATTCAAGTGTCATGTAAGTGTTAAGTATTAAGCATTGATGTAATTACTGATGTTCTCAGTTTCTTCAGCATTTCAACCCCATGAATGTGAGAGATTATATATCATGGTAATTGTTCACAGTTTGAAACTGTACAGAGACTATATAACATTTTTTTTGTTTACTAGTGATTCTTCTTTGCATTCGTAGGACTGGAAAGTAATACAGTGAGAATTGTGATTTCTAAAAATTCTGAACCACAGAATATACTCCTTACTGTGGAATTCTGGAAAGGAATTGCAGAAGCTACAAAGATTTCTCTTCTGCATTAGCTCTGCTTACTGAAAACACTACAAAAACATTTTTGTTCTGAGGCTGTACATTTTTATTTATCTTAGACTTTCTTATTTCTTTCCAGATATTGATGTATGAAATAGCATCTAAACTACTTATTTTCTTCTCTTCCAGGCGGCTGAATCAGGAATAATAAAAGTGAAAACTATAGCTGCACGGAACACTGATATTTTGGCAGGTAATGATTTGCAATGCAATGGGAAAAATAAACTTGGTTACAGATCAAAATGTTAAAAAGATGTCTTGGATACGTGTAATAATCCTACATGTCTTTTGGTGTGTGCTATTCCAGTGATGCTTTACTTTTGGGCACCTAGCGAAAAATCCAGTAGCATAAGAATTTTTTAATACTACTTCTGTTTCATGTGAGTACTATACTGATGCTGAGGAAGGTCTCAGTTTTCAGTTGTGGCTCTACAAAAGTAATCATCCACTTAGAAAAATAGCATGAAATACTTAGACTCCAAATTCTCGATGTTTTATTCTCTGTGTTCACCACAGCTGTTGTTGAGTGCTCTGTTTGGAGTTCGGCAGTATGATCCTCATCTGTGTGTTTAGTATGAGAGTCTATCTAGCCTATGGAGACTTGTACCTGGCAGGCAAAAATCCATCTTAGTCTGAGACAAGGTCATTCAATTTAAGATGTACTGTTGCCTTGAGGGAGTTGCAGCTTTGAAAATGCTTAAAACAGTATCTCTGACTTTCTTCAGCTTTGTTAAATGGCATATAAATTGATGGCTTCTTGCCAGTTGCTGGTAAAGCCTTTGGGCCAGATTTGAATGTCCCTGTATTAATACTTGAGTGTCTATCCCAGCTGTAGTCAAAATCCTTAAAATGCTGAATTATTTGAAAGGTCCAAATGAAATAGATTTAAAACTATTTCTTGTTTTGAGGTATGTAAATCAGATATTGGTAAGGAGGCACTTTCTAGAATTATTTGAAGTAGCAGTCCCACCCCTCAATATTTCACTTTAATGCCTCTCTTTTATTTGTTTATTTTCTTTGTTTTTACTGCTGTCATGAATGCTGACATAAGTGGGAAAACTATGCCAGGTAATGTCAGCTATATCAAAATACACAAATTAACAAGAGAAATCTCTAGTTAGCCATTTGGGAAGCTGTCAACATTCTTTGGCGTATTACTGTGTAAAGAACTTTATATTTTAGCTAGTTTGTAATCCTGTGAAATTCTTTGGTTTTTAATCTTTATTTCAAAGTGAAGAGATGTGAAAGATCATTGATTTTTGGCATGGATAGGCCGTCTTTACTTTTACCTTTTTGAGGGAACACTTTCTGGTAGTTGGTCAAATTTTAGAAGTACTTTTCCTTTGGAAGGTTTAAACTAGAATGTAGCTAGTATTTATTTCATTAATCAAAAAAACTGTGGAGATCTGTTGTTACGAGGTTTGGCAAACCAGCAGGTCCTAAAAGTTACTTTGATTTGTTAATCTTTACTAATAGGATAATAACTTTTTTCCCCAGTAACAAAGAAACTGTGGAACAGAAGGGAACCTATGCTTTGCCTGCACATTATACTAACATTCCACAGTTTCAATGCAATGCCATTAAACAGTCCCAGTTCTTTATGGACTCTTGTATTTTTTGAGGTATCAGTTGTAACCTAATCTTGTAGTTAAGTTAATGTCAAGATGTCTGTTGTCTCCTATCTGCTATTCAAAATTTTTTTGGAGGAAGATAGTATGTATACTTTAGTAATAATAAAGCTGCAAAAGGCTACTGTAATTGTGAAATCTAGTGAAGTAGATAGGTTTTTTGACTGCTAGATCATTTAGGAACACCTACTAGACATTCTAGTAATCCAAATAAATATTTTGATCAGGATATGATTTTTCTTTATATTTTGATATAAACTGTCATTTCACTAATATAGATGACAACAGCCATATCAGATTGTTTTGAATGAGCTGACGTGATGCTTTCTTGAAGCATTACACTGTGCAGGATTATAATTTTTAGGAAAATAGATGCAATCTTAAAATCTGTATTAAAATCTTAAAAATATTTTTTTCATCTGGTGAGATGTGTTTAACTTGCCAGAACTCTGAGGTCATTGATCGAACTTCTTTCTTTCTCTTGGAAAAGTTAAGTTGAGCAGTTTCAAAGTCTTCATTCTTGGCAGTCTGTATGTGCCTGTGTAATTTATTTATGAGGATTTGAGTAATTCCAAACGAGAAGTCAGCTTGCGCTTTATATTACAGGAGATAAATGTGAGAAATTACTTCCACATGGCTCTAGGATGTGCAATTCATACTTTTGTTTTAGAAGTGCTTTTAAAAAATTATAATTATAATTATAATCTTGTTGATGGAATGAAGGAGTAAGTTTTACTTTCCCAAAACTTCTTTTTTGATGTGGTTCATTATGATAAATTTCTTTTTTTAATATATTCTTACATAATTTTGGTAGCAAAATGGAAGCAGGCCTGGATATAAGAAAATTTTCATGTATTTTAAGACTGAAGCCGATATAATGATCGGTGCCAAACCAGATCTACGAAACACTGATTTTTTTCACCTTCATAAAGGAAGAATCCTTCTATAGATCCTGTTGTGAGATTATTGTTTTGAATGGATTATAGGAAAAACACTGTAAAAGTCTTAAATTTTTCTTTGTCTTGTTATTTATTAACTCTCATGCCATTTTTGGCATTCAGAACTTCATCATGAATCTTATGTTAAGTATAAATGTTTTTTGGTATCTTTTTAAAAATTTTGCTTTCTTCTTTCTGCTTGATGGTTAGAATTTAGTGGCAATTCAGAAATTTATATGAGTGAAGAAGCATTTGTGCCCATGTTAGAGTGGGCTCCCTAGGCTCTATTGGCCATGTGTTGTAGGTGTTCATAGACTATAAAGACAGCTTAGACATCAAGCTCACATGTAGACACTCGCAATTAGATGCCTGAATTACATGTCTTAATTGGGAACAGATTTCCATTTTTATGAAGTAGCCACTGTTTTGTTTTTAATTTGAAAATCATGGAGTGTTTCATAAGAGAAAGGTATTGGTGGATATGGTTTATACTGTATATTTTAAAAGCAGGTTTATTTGCTTCATAGTTAAAAAACATGTTGAAATCAAGGCAGATTGTTAAACAGGCAGTGAACCTATGTATTCATTCACATTTATGCTGACAGTTTAACTGTTTTTTATAAGGCATTGGGTGCGAGGTCAGCCTTTGTCAAGTGGACAATAGAGCCTGTACTGGGTCTGAAGAGGCTGACAAAACTATGGACTGTATATGTGTTAATATCACCCTATAAGAACTATTACCTAATAGAAAGTAGGCACCTATAATTTATACTAGCCTATTCTTTTCATAGACACTTACTAATCATATTAGTTAGTGCTTCAGCTGAAAAATATCACTAAAATATATTTTTGTAGTTTTTACTTCGATGTTTCATTTTTTTTTCCAGATCAGTTGTAGTGATACTTAGTAATAAACCCTATTGTGAGCCAAACTTCAAATTGCTCAATAGAAAAAAAAAATACATCATGTTTGCATGTTTATGTGAGAATGTATTTTTTGTTTGTTTGTGGTAAGATCTGTGCTCTAAAAATGTGTGTGAAACTTTTTCATGAACACATTTCTCTTATTACACACAGACTAAAACATAGTGTATGACATTCAGTATAAGAACACACACTGAACTTTCAACTGTGAGGAAATTTTTAGTGTCCAAAGTGGTGATGACTGGCTAAATGGCTAAAATCTTAAAAGTTTGCATGAATCAACAACCACACCTGCAAACAGAAAAGCATTCATCGGTCAGAGTTATGCTTTCCTTTCATCTTTCAAAAATATTTTCTTTTTTAATTTTATGAAGTTTATCTCAGATTTCTAGAATTTTATGGGGAAAAACTTTTTAAATGCCAGTGTGGAATGTTGTATTCATTGTGAAGTTTTTTCTCCTCAAAAAAAAAAAAAAAAAAAAAAAAAAGAAGAAAAAAAAGAGACATTCATGAAACTTGTGTTTTCTCCTGACAAAGATTCATTTTAAGAAGCTGCCCTTTCTCACTAAAACACTGGTTGAAAAATTCACAGCCAGGTGTACGTACCCAGGACACAAACAGTCCAGTCTTTCTCCTCCTCTTTTATGTCAGTGCCATTTTGCTGTTCCCCTTTGTGCTGTGTACTTTGGTGTGTCTCTCTGTGCCACACTTTGTGTTGCTTTTGAATTCGGTGCGGATGTGAGGCAGAGCAGAAGGAGGCAGCTACCAGCCGGAGACTGGTCACTGCTGCGGGGCCAGAGAAAGCTCTGGGGTGGGCAGAACCTCACAGCATCTTACTAACCTGATGGACTCTAGGTGGACGTTTTGGATTTGGAAAGAGAAAGTCACTTGAGCATGTAAGGGAGAAGGTGCGTGGGATTTGAGCCTCAGCCAGGGTAATTGTGGAAGTGAGCTGTGGCAGCCCAGTGTCTGTCTTCACTTGGCTTTTCCCTGTGGTGCAAGAGTAAATCCCAAATTTCCAAGACTGGAGATTTCTTTTTGTTAATAGGTATGATTAACAAATTTTGCATTGTACTCTTCAAAGTATTAAACACTGACTGCTTCCATATCTCTTTTTGAAAGCATTGAAAGAGAACAGCTCAGAGGTAGTTCAGCCTTTTCTAATGGGTTGTGGAACAAAGGAACCAAAGATCACTCAGCTGTGTCTAGCAGCCATACAGAGGCTCATGTCCCATGAAGTTGTTTCAGAGGTAAGATCAATCTTTATATAAATACGTAAATATTTCAACGTGAGAAAGATGGGCCTCAAAATGAAGGTGAATGGGTGTTTTTTGAAGCTGTTTATATTATAATGAACAGAGTCTGCAAAATATTTTACTCCTGTCTGTTTTTAAAAAAATGTAATTTAAACAAAAACCTTTTTGACCATAAAAAAAGAAAAAAGAGGTGAGGAAACACTACTAACTTCTAGAAGGAAATTCATGAAAATTCAAACCAGCTCATTTAGTTTGCATTCTTACGCTGCAGGAACAGAACATGTAATGGTCTTTGATAAATGTAATTCTTAAAGTTGCATCCACAAAATTTACTCTGTGTGATAACGTTATGTATTACAGTTTTGTTACATTTTACTTTTAAAAATAAGATGAAATTGATGCACATTTCCTGCAACTGCAAATGTCACGATATATTATGGTACTGCATATATGGTGTGTTAAGAAGCTGGTGAAAATAATACTGTTAAAATATACCTTCAACTGTGCTTGCATAATGTAAAATTACACTGTTTTTTTTCTCATATGAATTAATTTTGAGGGTAAAATGTCTTTGTACTGTCTCTTCTATATTTCCAAGTAGAAAATGAAATATGCACTTTAATTTGGACTACACATTAAGAGATTTCTGCTGTCAATTCTTTAAAAACATTTTGGGAAGCTTGTGACAATGAAATTGGCTTTATGTTCTCAATGTAGTCCTATGATATAGCCAAACAGGCAAATTCCATTACGATATGCGTTTATGAGAGTGCTAATCTTACATGTGTACACATGATATACCACTATGTAAACATCTTAATTGTTGGCAAAAAAATTATTTCTTTGTAGGCTGCAGCAGGAAACATTATTAATATGCTTTGGCAACTGATGGAAAATAGTCTTGAAGAACTTAAATTGCTCCAGACAGTTCTTGTACTTTTAACAACCAATACAGTTGTGCATGATGAAGCACTGTCCAAGGTAAGAATTTGTTAGTGCCAACTGTAGTACTTACAATATCCAAAAGGAAAAACAGGGAGAAATTTTACATATGAAGCATTTGGAAATAATGGAAGAGGAGGGGGCTTTCTTGATTCTGTTGTGTCCCTATTGTCTTTATATCTAGACTCTGAAAAGAGGATTTCTTCTAGCTTCCTTTTCAATCTGTTTTTTTTAATTTCTCCACAATAATAAATTTTTGACTTAATGGAAGCTTTAAATAAAAACACTGGGCTAATGCCTATCCTTCTCATCTGTCATTTGTATGTTTTCGAACTGAAATCAGAGCACATAGCACAGTGTAAGCTTTCACTAATAAAGCAAATATTAGAAGAAGCTGCCTGCCACCCTTCCTTAAATCTCTTTTGGAAGCAGTCCAGTTATTGCTCTTTCAGTCAGAACTGAAATAACTTTCTTGCATAATTTTAAATATGTACCATTTTGGATATTATGTTTCAACTAAGACAAAAAATAAGGATTCCGATCCATTTTAATCTTAAATTACTAGATACTTCTCTTTGAAGGAGCAACATTGTTTACCCATCTGTGAATTGTGAAGTTCTGTTTAAAGTAAGTTCCTCTTCTAGACTATGTTTTATAATTTTTTCTCTTTAACTTAAGAAAGATTTTTTTCGGTTTTAAACAAATTGTTCTAAATTGCTGTCTTTATTATGCTCTGCCTTCAGTGTATTGGTTTAATATCAGAGCAACATTTTTATTTTGAGAGAGCGAGACAGAGAGGGAATAGAATTGAAGAGTATTTTTGAAGGCATTCTGTTATGGTGGAAGGTTTTCAGTTTTTCTTTGCTTCTGGTTTTAATGAAATAAGTTCCTAGCTGATTAAATGTGTGGATATTAAAATCATTATTAATCTACTTAACCAAGGGAAGGAAAAACACGAAAGGAAAACAAAGCTCAATTACAAAGGTCTGCTGAAAGCAAGAAGATAATGGAAAATTTATAAAACCTATAAATGCCAGAATAGAAACTTGCTAAGGATTGAATGGTTTGTCAGTAGGTTCTTTATTTACTCGAGTAGTCAAATTATGTCAAAGACTTTTCAACACTACCTTGTTTCTTTTGTTCCAAATAACGCTCATTTTCCAAATGAGATGCTATGTTCTTGGGCAGAAGCATGAATCCAGGCTCTAGGAGGAGACAGTTGCTGTTTAAGTCCACCATATCTTTCCCTTATGCATATCACATATCTGCTTCTCATCACTTCCCGCCTTTATTCTTCTTCCCCTGCCTCCATATACTCCCCCCCCCCGTTATTCTTAGGTTCTTGGTATCTACATCCTGTTTCACTTACCTTGTTTGTGTGTGTCTTCCAAACACATTTTTTCAACATCCTTTATTTGGTCATCTCTCTAACATCTAGGAACTTTGTCCTTTTGGACACCAACCAACCACAAGAGCATGTGGGTGCAGCAGTGTCAAATAAGTAGGGAAGGTCTTTCCCAGCACATCTTTCTTTTGTCTTGTGTCCTGATCCAGAAGCATGCTCACATAATACAATTACCGGAGAATCTAATTGCTGTACATCTAACAATTTCCTTAGTGCATGTTAAAATCTAGTACATTTAGAAATGTATAGTCAAATTTGGCCAGGCTGTGACAGGGTTAGGAAAAAAACCATTCCTGACAGAGCAATATCCTGTAAAATTTCTTGGTGTTGTCCAAAGCCTGGAATTACCAGAGTTTCTCAGTTCACCAAATATAAGCATTACTTGGCATGGGTAAGATGGTGCAATGGTTTGTTTGTCATTACCCCTCCAAGGTCCTTTCAAGAAATATTTGAAAGTTGGGGGTTTTTTTCCATGCTGAAAAGTTCTTAGAGAAAATCAGTTTGAGCCAGACATATATTGCATATTCATGTTTCAGCTTGACTGATGTAAATTAAGAAAATTACTGGCAAACCATCTTGAAAAACCCCTTAATACAGGGACTGCTGTTAGATTATTTGAGTTGCTGAGACAGGCAGCTCCGGTGCCGGCAGGATCTGCAGCGGAGTGTTCCAGTGCAGTGCACAGGGGGTTTTCTGAACTGGGGGAACCTGAAAGGGAGCCAAGATTGGTGCCAGGAGCCTGCAGCTCGCGCCACAGAGGCTGTTGGGACCTGGGCAGGACCAGGAGCAGTGACGGGCAAGCCCCCCAGCCACGTATGAAAGAAGTCCTTGGGGAGCGCTAGCCAGAAGGACCTGGTGCAGCAGTTTGCGCGGAAGGGCGTGCAGGAAGGGTGCTGAAGCTCTGCCAGCTCGACCAAGAAGCCATGGTATCCACCTGGCAGAAAGCCATGACCTCTCTAAGCTTTGCAGCCACCGCGACTGATGCAGCTGCCCAGACAGAGCTCTGGTGGGAACGTGCTGCCAGCCAGGCGTCGGGCTGCGGGCTGTGCCCTGCTCTTACGCCAGGACGGGACAGTGAGCAGAGCTGTGGGAGGTGCGCCCGGGGAGAGGAACTCCTCCGCTTAGTGACAGAGCTCTGGGAGGAGGTGAGTAGGTTGAGGAGTATCAGGGAGTGCGAGAGAGAGAGAGACTACTGGAACTGCACCCTACCTTCCCTGAGACAGGCCCAACAGGCAGACAGGACGCATGATACAGAGGATTCCGTATCCTCTCCCCGCTTGGCTGAACACAGTGACTTAAGGTGTAGGTTGCAAGGGCAACAAGTTCCTGCCCGGTGCAGCAGGCATGTCTCCTCTGTGACTACCCCACCTTCCCAGGTGCCCTTGCATAATAGGTGTGAGGCTCTGCAAGTGGAATTGAACAATAATTGCAGAATATCTCAAGTTGGAAGGGACCCATAAGGATCATCAAGTCCAACTCCCTGCTCCTTGCAGAACTACCTAAAACTAAACCATGTGACTAAAAGCGTCCAGATTCTCCTTGAACTCTGACAGGCTTGGTGCCGTGACCACTTCCCTGGGGAGCCTGTTCCCGTGACCAACCACCCTCTCAGTGAAGAAATTTACTTCTGTTTTAACTTCTCCTGCTTCACTGTTGTTATTGTTAATACGCTGTCGGAGCCTAGAATGGACAGTAGGTGCTGAGCTGGCATACAGCCATCGCAGTTCAAACATGTGATGAGATTGCTGGCTTCTTTAAGGAAAGGGGTCCCAAACTGGTGAAAGCAGAGGTCCCCCAGTTGAACTGGGTTTCATCAATATCAGGAGACCATTGCTGCCCACAGGGATTTTCTAGAGCAACGAGGGCGGATTGGGAACTTCTCAGGACTGGAACTGGGCAATAATGAGGACAATGCTTCATCTAGCTTGGAGGTGTCGCTGAGGTTAAGTCGGACCTACGCCCTGCATCAAAACTGCTTCCCTAAATTAAAGAAGACTGGTCATTGTCATAGAAGACTCCCTTCTGAAGGGAACAGAAGGCCCAATATCCAGACCAGACCCACTTCTTAGGGAAGTCTGCTGCCTCCCTGGGGCTCAGGTTAAAGATGTGAAGAGAAGGCTTCCTATTCTGGTATGGCCCTCAGATTATTATCCATTATTGATTTTTCAGATAGGCAGCAATGAAGTTGCAGCAACAAGTCTGAGGGCAATCAAGAGAGACTTCAGGGCCTTGGGATGACTGGATAAGAGATCAGGAGCACAAGTGGTGTTCTCCTCTATCCTTCCAGTTGCAGGGAATGATGAGGGAAGAAACGGGAAGAGCCAGCAGATCAGTACCTACCTCCGAGCCTGGTGTCACTGGCAGAATTTTGTGTTTTTTTGATCATGGCTTGGTTTACATGACACCAGCCCTACTGGCAACAGACAGGGTACATCTGTCTCAAAGGCGGAAAAGGATCTTTGCACAGGAGTTAGCAGGGCTCACTGAAAGAGCTTTAAACTGGATTAGAAGGGGGAAAGGGATAAAACCAGACTCACTCACTAGAGAGAAGTGTGGGGGCAGGATGCCAGTGTTCGAGGGATGGTATGCTAGCAAGGTCCTTTGGTCTGCCATCTCAGTGGAGGTAGGTGATGGAGATCCATGTGGCAGCAAAGATGCAAGGGTTATTGGTGTGTTACAAACCACGGAAGCGCCTGAGAACAGTCACGTAGGAAGTAGGGCTTATCCCTCCAAAAAGGTGGCGCAATCAGTAGCCCAACTGAAGTTCATCTACACCAATGCACGCAGCATGGGCAACAAACAGGAGGAGCTGAAAGCCATTGTGCAGCAGGAAAACTATGATATAGTTGCCATAATGGAAACACGGTAGGATGACTGTCCTGGTTTCAGCCGGGATGGAGTTAACTGTCTTCCTAGTAGCTGGTACAGTGCTATGTTTTGAGTTCAGTATGTGAAGAATGTTGATAACACTGATGTTTTCAGTTGTTGCTCAGTAGTGTTTAGACTATGGTCGGGGATTTTTTCAGCTTCTCATGCCCAGCCAGGGCACCTGACCCAAACTGGCCAACGGTGTATTCCATACCATGTGACGTCCCATCTAGTTTAGGAACTGGGAAGGGGGGGGGCAGTGATTTTGGCCGCTCGGGGAATGGCTGGGTGTCGGTTGGCGGGTGGTGAGCAATTGCCCTGTGCATCATTTGTACATTTCAATCCTTATATTACTTACTGTTGTCATTTTATTAGTGTTATCATTATCATTATTAGTTTCTTCTTTTCTGTTCTATTAAACGGTTCTTATCTCAACCCAGGAGTTTTACTTCTTTTCCTGATTTTCTCCCCCACCCCACTGGATGGGGGGGGAGTGAGTGAGCGGCTGCGTGGTGCTTAGTTGCTGGCTGGGGTTAAACCACGACAATGACTCACACAGCTAGAGTGCTGCAATGGCTGGCTATAAACTCTTCAGAAGGGATAAGCAAGGAAGAAGAGGTGGTGGGGTAGCCCTGTATGTTAGGGAGTGTTTTTATTGTCTAGAGCTTAACAATGGTGACAATAGAGTTGAGTGTTTATGGGTAAGAATCAGGGAGAAGGCCAACAAGGCAGTTATCATGGTGGAAGTCTGTTATAGACCACCCAACCAGGATGAAGAGGCAGACGAAATATTCTATAAGCGTCTGGGAGAAGACTCACAATTGCTAGCCCTTGTTCTTGTGGGGGACTTCAACTGACCAGATGTCTGCTGGAAATACAAGATAGCAGAGAGGAAACGGCCTAAGGAGGTTCCTGGAGTGTGTGGAAGATAACCTCCTGACACAGCTGGTAGGTGAGCCAACTAGGGAAGGTGCCGTACCTGTTGTTTGTGAACAGAGAGGGACTTGTGGGTGATGTGATGGTTGGAGGCCATCTTGGGCATAGCAATCACGAAATGATAGAGTTTTCAGTTCTTGGAGAAGTAAGATGGGTCAGCGGAACTGCTGCCTTGGACTTCTGGATGGCAGATTTGGCCTGTTTAGGAGACTGGTCAACAGAGTCCCTTTGGAGGCAGTCCTGAAGAGCAAAGGAGTCCAGGAAGGCTGGGCATTCTTCAAGAAGGAAATCTTAATGACACAGCAGGCCATCCCCATGTGCCAAAAGACAAGCTGGTGGGGAAGACCACTGGCCTGGCTGGACAGAGAGCTTTGGCTGGAACTCGGGGAAAAAAGGAGAGTTTATGAACTTTGGAAGAAGGAGCAGGCCTCTCAGGAGGACTACAAGGATGTCATGAGGTTTTGCAGGGAGAAAATTAGAAGAGCCAAAGCCCAACTAGAATTTCATCTGGCTACTGCTGTAAAAGACAATTAAAAATGTTTCTAGAAATACATTAACAACAAAAGGAGGGCTAAGGAGAATCTCCATCCTTTATTGGATGTGGGGGGAAACATAGTGACAAAGGATGAGGAAAAGGCTGAGGTACTTAATGCCTTCTTTGCCTCAGTCTTTAATAGTAAGACCAGTTGTCCTGTGGGTGCCCAGGCCCCTGAGCTGGAAGACGGGGATGGGGAGCAGAATGAAACCCCCATAATCCAAGGGGAAATGGTTAGCGACCTGCTACACCACTTAGTCTATGGGGCTGGATGGGATCCACTCCAGGGAACTGAGGGGGCTGACAGAAGTGCTTACCAAGCCTCTTCTGTTTATCAGCAGTGCTGGCTAACTGGGGAGGTCCCAGTTGACTGGAAGTTAGCAAATGTGACGCTCATGTACAAGAAGGGCCGGAAGGAGGATCCAGGGAATTATTGGCCTGCCATTCTTACCTTGGTGCCAGGGAAGGTTATGGAGCAGATCATCTTGAGTGTCTTCATGGGGCACATGCAGGACAACCAGGGGATCAGGCCCAGTCAGCATGGGTTCATGAAAGGCAGGTCCTGCTTGACCAACCTGATCTCCTTCTATGACCAGGTGACCCGCCTAGTGGATGAGGGAAAGGCTGTGGATGTTGTCTACCCAGACTTCAGCAAGGCCTTTGACACCGTTTCCCACAGCGCTCTCCTGGAGAAACTGGCTGCTTGTGGTCTGGGCATGCGTACTCTTTGCTGGGTAAAAAAACCGGCTGGATAGCCGGGCCCAAAGAGTGGTGGTGAATGGGGTGAAATCCAGTTGGTGGCGGGTCACAAGTGGTGTTCCCCAGGGCTCGGTGTTGGGGCCAGTTCTGTTTAATATCTTTATCGATGGTCTGGATGAGGGGATTGAGTGCACCCTCAGCAAGTTTGCAGACCACACCAAGTTGGGAGGCAGGGTCAATCTGCTTGAGGGTAGGGAGGCTCTACAGAGATATCTGGACAGGCTGGATCGATGGGCTGAGGCCAATCGTATGAAGTTCAACAAGGCCAAGTGCCGGGTCCTGCACTTGGGTCACAACAACCCCATGCAGCGCTACAGGCTTGGGGAAGAGTGGCTGGAAAGCTGCCTGATGGAAAAGGACCTGGGTGTGCTGGTTGACTGCCGGCTGACTATGAGCCAGCAGTGTGCCCAGGTGGCCAAGAAGGCCAACAGCATCCTGGCCGGCATCAGAAATAACGTGGCCAGCAGGAGCAGGGAGGTGGTTGTTCCCCTGCATTCAGCACTGGTGAGGCCGCACCTCGAGTCCTGTGTTCAGTTTTGGGCCCCTCACGACAAGAAAGACCTTGAGTTGCTGGAGCGTGTCCAGAGAAGGGCAACCGAGCTGGTGAGGGGCCTGGAGCACAAGTCTTATGAGGAGCGGCTGAGGGAGCTGGGGCTGTTTAGTCTGGAGAAGAGGAGGCTGAGGGGAGACCTTATCGCTCTCTACAACTACCTGAAAGGAGGGTGTAGTGAGGTGGGGGTTGGTCTCTTCTCCCAAGTAACAAGTGATAGGACGAGAGAAAATGGCCTCAAGTTGTGCCAGGGGAGGTTTAGACTGGATATTAGGAAAAATTTCTTTACTGAAAGAGTTGTCAAGCATTGGAATAGGCTGCCCAGGGAGGTGGTTGAGTCACCATCCCTGGAGGGATTTAAAAGACGCGTAGCTGTGGTGCTTAGGGACATGGTTTAGTAGTGGACTTGGCAATCTTAGGTTAACGGTTGGACTCAATGATCTTAAAGGTCTTTTCCAACCTAAACGATTCTATGATTCACCTAGAGAATCATGCAGTATCTTCTGAAAGCCCAGAGGTGTATGATTGTGTTGTAAAATTTCAAACTAAAATGGGGATACCATCTGAGCAGGGTCCACAAATCATTTACAGGAAAAAGAAGTTATCGCCGGGTGTGGTTGAGGTTCATGGAAGTGCAAGAACACAGAATAAGGACAAAAGAACAAGAAATACAGGTTTCACTACACATACAGATATTAATTTTCAAAGTTCATTATAAAATAAGTGAGTATTAATTTACGTGTTAGAGGTAATACAGAATCCAATGGGAAACAGTATTCAGGTCAGTGCTGGCACAATGACACATTAAAATGAGCACCTTAGGAATAATAGCAGACGAGGCAACATGGTTGTGAAAGTATTGTGATTTAACATAGGAGAGGAATGGTATTTTAGCTTCAGAGTTGACTGACCTCTCTGTGATTAACTGTATAATCCTAATGTCCTTTTGACATTAATATTCATATAAATTGTTTTATGTGGTTGATTACTATATAGTCTCTGTATGATGATTGTAGTTTTATTGGCATATCATAGTGTCTTCAGTTAATACCACTTTAGATTACCTTTGGGGAGGATTAGTGAAGAGGATTTTGGCTAGGGTAATGTATAAAATTTATTCTGATTCTTCAAATTTAAAATTATTAAAACAAATATTTTTTTTCAGGCAACCTTTTGGCAAACTGTAGTGGAAAGCATTCCTCAATCGGCTTTCTTGACTCTTAGCTAAAAGATGAAAATATCTTGTTGTGAGGTGATTTTTTTTTTTCCTTCTCTTTCAGGCAATTGTACTTTGTTTTCGATTGCATTTCACAAAAGATAATATAACAAATAATACTGCAGCAGCTACAGTGCGGCAGGTAGTTACTGTTGTATTTGAGAGAGTGGTTGCTGAAGATGAACGATACAAAGGTGGGCATTCTTCTTACTCTGCTTGCTTGTATTAACCTGTTTTTTGGACACACATCAGATGTTTATTTTTTTCAGATAAAGAAGTAGTAAAAAGTCTATAAATGTTATTTAAAAAAATCACAGGCATTATTAATTTTTACTGTCTTTTATACATTTACTTGTATTTAAAGGAGATTAAATCCTTAGCTGTTGTGTCAGTCCATGTCAGTACAGCAATATATAAAACCCAGATTTTTTTTCAAGTTGTGAGAACTGGTCTTCAAGGTGGTATTGTGAAGGAATTTGAGGTGAGGGTGTCATTTGAGGTGAAGATAGCTTAGATTACTGAGTGTGAAATACACCGCAGTAGTAGTTCTGAAGAGAAAATTTATTGGAAAGAAGTGCTTGGTATTGATGATCTTTGGTATTCAATCTTGTGTTTATTTCTGTAGACATGATAAGTTGCAGAAGAATTACCTGACCATTCTCCTAGAATCTTTTTGTAACAACACTTAATGCATACTTGATTTTCAACAGTTCCTTTGTTCACAAAACCGATTTTTGTTTCTACACAGACACTGTTGACCAGCCAGTTGCAGTTCAAGGAAATAGTAACAGAAGATCTGTCAGTACACTGAAGCCATGTGCTAAAGATGCTTATATGCTTTTTCAGGTAGTTGGGGAGCATATATTTATACATTTGCAGTTACAACTTGGTGCTTCTACATCTCTGTAAGAAATTTCAAAAATTTGCTATTGGCATATTGACAGGGTCCTTAACCAGAGTCTCAGGCTTTCTTATGGCGCATTTATTGTAATTGACAATAAAATGCTGTATCCCAGGGAGATGATTGGAAAATGAAGACAAAGCAGCCTAGGAAAATGTTTTACAATAAATCTTAAATAATAGCTAAGCATGCATGTCTGCATTAAATTCAAGATTCTTTTTCCATGAACCAAACACTGCTACTGTAGTTCAGTCTTGCTTCTTGTGCTTGGTATTGTATATTAAAGTCAAGTATATAATGAAAAGTAGTAGCTGTATTCATCATGCCAATAAAAATCTTCTTGACTTGGCAAACTCACTGGTCTTGAGATATTTTTCAGGACAGGAATGAACATAATTGCTACAAGTATACCAGCAAAGTTTATAATTTCTTTTAAGAAGTTTTTTGCTTAATAATTTATGTAAAAGAAGTATTTGAGGAAAAATTATGTTGAAATGGGAAAATTACTCATTGCAAAAGAGGGAGAGAGTGTAGATTTTGGTGTAGACTCAGAAAACTTATGGCGGTACAGGACTGTGTAGAAAATGTAAATGTTACTGTATTTCTTTTTAAGGATCTTTGTCAGTTAGTTAATGCTGATGCTCCCTACTGGCTCGTGGGTATGACAGAAATGACCCGGACATTTGGCCTCGAACTTCTTGAGTCAGTCCTCAATGACTTTCCACAAGTGTTTTTACAAGTGAGTAGTTCTTGGAGGGAAAATAGGAAGACTTTTGTTCACATGGGTAGTAAAATTTACACTTCGTTAACTCCTCTTTAATTTAGCATGAGTCCTACTTTTCAAAAGAACTTGTAGCTTTTACATGTTGGGTTTTTATGATATAAAAGTACTGTGTGCTTTTCGTCCACTTTTTCTATTTATATACACTTTATTCTTGCATTTTGTCGAGCATATTGTACTGTTTCACTTTTTTTTTGCCATTTATCTCTTCTCCAAAGATGCATTTTCTTATCTTGTGTGATTTATGACAGCTCTGTAACTTAGTTCGTGGCATTGTTATTTCTATGAAAACATTAACCTCGCCCCACTTGCAAAGCAGCAAGAATCATGACTATGAATTGTGTGGATCTACTGCATATAAATGCACCGTGATCCTACAGTAACACATTTTAGCAGACAGTAGCTAAATAAAAAAATTAAATATATAATAAATGATGTATTAGCAGCCTATTTCAATTTGCAAAATACAGGAAGAGGGGTGCATGGTATGAACCTGACCATGTCATTTCATCATGCTTTGTCGTAGCTTTACAACGGTGTCTGCCATTCTTCCTTTTCATTTCCTGAGTGTGTAATTTATACCAACATTTACATGACTTCAGAGTGCTTGGTCATAACAGTAAATGTAAATAAGATGCATAATCAGAGCTACTCATAGCAGTTAAAGAATATCTACTTATAATTTGTTGTGTTTTCTTTTTCAGCATCAGGAATTCAGTTTTCTTCTTAAAGAAAGGGTATGCCCTCTTGTTATAAAGCTCTTCTCCCCAAATATCAAATTCAGGCAAGGTTCCAGCACATCATCTTCCCCAGCACCAGTGGAAAAACCATACTTCCCCATCTGCATGCGTTTGCTGAGAGTAGTTTCTGTTTTGATTAAGCAGTTTTACAGTTTGCTGGTAAGAATGTTCAGATTTTCTTTATGCAATTCTGTTTTTCTGTGTATGTGCCAGTACTGTGATCAGAAATAGTATAAATTAGTTCTTGGGAACTGGTGATGTATACTGAAGGAAGAAAAGTCTAAATATTATTTTCCTCTTACGTGTATTTGTTTACATGTATTCTACACGTATGATTTTATTAAACATGGGCTTGTATAAATTCTCAGAGTAGATTAGCTGTTCTCTTTTCTGTACTTAACTGCCTTTCAGTTAAAGTTTTGGGAACCTTTTGATCTTACGTTGTTTGCCTGGCTTGAGATAATGTTAATTGCTGTGCCTTGTTAATACTTGCTAAGATGCTTTTGACTTGCGTTGCTAAAGCTGTTGACAGAATGTGCATAAAAAACGCATGTTCAGCTGTTCTTACCTCACGAATTTTAGATATTTGCTAAAAAAAGATTTTTTTCAGTTACATTGGTTTACTGTAGCACATGTAAGAACTTTAATGCGATGTCTGTGAGGAATTTAACTCCTTCAATACAATTGCATATGTGGTGTTAGCTTGGCAAAAAAATTATTATTATTAGGTATTCTTTTTATATAATTTTGAGTAAATGCTTGTTGAAGGGGTTTTTTAGATCCTGTGCAAAACTTGCTGGGATGGAACTCCTAAGATGAAACAGAAGTTTTTTGGAGAAAATACTTTGTAGGAGCCTTTTTCTTTTGATTTAATAGCTATAAACTGTATCTTTTAGGTAACAGAATGTGAAATCTTCCTGTCATTGCTGGTTAAGTTTCTGGATGCAGACAAACCACAGTGGCTAAGAGCTGTTGCGGTAGAATCTATTCATAGGCTTTGTGTGCAGCCTCAGCTATTAAGGTATTAAATATATTAAGTTTCCCTTCTGCATAAAATTTAAGAATTTTTCTTTTTTTTTCTCAGTGGAAAATGCTTCTTAAAACACTGTAAATATTTAGAAACTTAAATGCAATAAACTCTTCAAGATAATTTTTTTATAAAGCACTAGGCAATGCTTATTATCCAGGAAGGGCAGAATTACAGTTATTTGAGTATTCCAAACTCTCTTGGTCTTACCAGTGTCAAAGGAGCATTTACCTAAAACTAAATATTATTATTTACCTAAATACTTGCAGTTAAAATGTGCTTTTAGTCTACAGATTGGAGGGGGGTGGGAAGTTGCTGGAAAATATGCTTTTAGTACCTAATTTGTCAAATACTTACTGTATTTTATAAAATACTTTCCAGGTCCTTTTGTCAATCGTATGATATGAAGCAACATTCCACAAAAGTTTTCCGTGATATTGTGAATGCACTGGGGTCCTTCATCCAGTCACTATTTCTTGTGCCAAGCACAGGGAACACATCAGTGATGCCAAACCAAACTGGTAAAGCTTTGTCCTTGCTATCATTTTAATTTTCCAGCATTTTCTTGTAATAATAAATTCTGATTTGATTCAGTATATACATTTGGCTTGGTACAGTTCTGTACTTTCATGCTCATTGTTCATTGAGGTGTTCATTGAGATGAAAAGCTAGCTTGAGGAAAAACTAGTGTTTTCAGGTCTGGTACAACAGGTGATTTTATCTACCTGTGTTGTGGGGAAGATGTAGCCCACAGTCAGCAGAGCAGTGCTGCTGCATTTGTATCTGCTTCTACAGCAACCAAGCTCCTTGGTTCACTACTCTTCTGAGGGAAATTCTGGGGTAATTCTTTCCAATTTCTGACTATAACAAATTTGATTTCTGTCTCCTTGTGCGGGGATGTCATTTATGGCAGCGTGCAAGTGAAGTAGTAAGACAGCATGTGTTTGCTTCCTCCTGGGAGGCAATAGCTAATTCTTCTGTATGTTCAGGGGCAAAACTGGACTGATGAAGCCAAGAGGTAGAAAGAAAGATCTGTTTTACAGATGATCTTTGCTTTTCCTGTAAGCTGAAAACAGTCAGTTACTGAAACTAAACTTGATTGTCTTTTCTTGCAGCCAGGGTTTTGGCATTTCACTAGGTATATCTTTATTTCTAGAAGAAGAAATGGTCCGAGTTAAGGCTCTCTGCTTCTTCCCATAGTTCTGGAAGCAGAGACCTCAGCAACAAACAAAATAAAAACAATTTCTAAGGGTGTCTTTTGACATGCCCTCTTAAAAGAGATAATAAACAGATAAAGTATAATTATTATCAATCATATCTACTAATAAACATTAAAAAGTCTGGGTTTAGACTCACACCTTCCAGGGTTCAATCATGAAGTCTGAATTCCAGGTTGGTGTTAGCATTGATAATGTGAAAAGATTTGTGTCAGTAGCGGTTGTTCAATAGTTGGCTGTATGGAAGCTGATAGAACATTTCTGTCAGTATTATTTCTGGGTTAGTTTAATCCACTTAAGGTAAATCAGGAGAGCGCTTTTTATCGTGTAACATGCACATATAAGAAGCCATTCTAAAATACTCATTCTCCTGTAAACTTAAATTTTGCCTTCGTTTGAAACAGCACTGCAGTAGGGTCATACCCTTAGTGCTGTTGCTATTTCTCTGGCTTATTGTTCCAGTTTGTTTTCTCCTTTACATTTTCACTGCTTCTTTCTGCCTGAGTATTTCTCATGTCTCTTTCTCATGCATTTGTCTTTCTGCCTCTTTTCCTCCTATGGCCATGTCTAACATGCAAAAAGCAGGTCAATGCAACCTAACTTTCAAACTGAGTCTTCTGATTATAACGATAGTCCTGTTGTAGCAGGCTGTCTTGTACACCTGTAGTTGGCTTTTGAGCCTCAGTTTTGCAACAAGGTAGCTGTTTCATAGAAGTTGAATGCTGCATCTACCTAAGTTTTGTGTCACTTTTATTACACTGGTGTAATGTAAGCTTTTTTACCACTTTAAGGAGTTATGTTGATATAAAAATAGTTATATGTGTCTGCTCAGTGGTATCACAGAAAATGACACCGGTATAACTGTGTTTGTGTTAGTGGCAGTGTTTGGTTAACCATTTCTGTTTAGCAGTATGGTTTTGTTGTTTCAGTCTATTAAGCTTTACTGTGTTAAACTGTATACACAGGCTTCTGTGTGTATTCATATTGCCTAAATTAGTAGTTTAATCTCCCTACACGTTAAAAGCGAGCATATGAAAATGGCAGTTGTTAAACTGATGTATTACATGCTGTGAGTCGCCTTCTTGGCAACTCTGCCCTTCTTTCCCCATTGTCTGTACAGAGAGAGTCTGAACTTGTGGTACTTACTCCTAGTAAGTATAGACCTCCTTCTATATGTAGCAAGTCTTATATATACAGAATTCCTTGTCCTTTTATTTGCTTTTTTTGGCTTCTTGAATTGGAACCAATGTTTGTTTCCTCCTAGCTGTTGGTTGGCAGGTTGTCAGCTCTTCCCTGGTGTGGTTTGTTTTCTTCTACCTTGGCATGGAACAGATTCAAACGTTGCAGTTCTCTTTGAGAACTTTTACATTTCTGAAATCTTTAAAGTTTGTGTTGATCTCTTTCCTTGGAATGACTAACCTCTCTTTCCTACTACTGAGTTTTAGATGCAACTATTCAAATAATCCTTAACTTTTAAATATCTGTCAGACTCTTCACTAAAATAATATTGTTTTATTGAGACCACGTAAGTTTAGTTTGTTCACAGAATCTTATGAATGCTGCTGTACCTTTCACAGAAACGTTTTATTCTGGCTGAAAATAAGGCAGTTGGCATCAATCAACTGTGCTTCTTGAACCGATTGCTTTGCACATGAGATCGTGTTTTAGACAGCAGAGGGAGCTCAAAAATTGTGTTGTTGTTGGTTTTTGTTATTGAGCAGGGCATCTCATATTAATCCGTGTATCTCAACTTAAAAATTAAATATAGAAAAAGGATGTTTGCTGATCACTAAAAATAGATTGGTTAATTTTATCACTTTGTTTTTTGGAACAGGAGGCAATGCATCGGGGAATACTGGCTCAGCACAGACTAACCCGGGAGTGCTTGGAATGGGAGGAGGTGCAACTGTATTACCTGCTTTTGAGTACAGAGGCACTTGGATACCTATCCTGAATGTAACAGTACAAGGCAGTGCTAAAGCTACCTAGTAAGTACCTCTATCTTTTTGAAAATGTATATAAGAAATGTTTTAATGTCCAACTTGATGGTTTAAGGATTTTTTAATTAGTGAATATTGAGGTCTTGATTTCTCTGGCACTGAAGTGTATTATGGATTTTCTTTTTGTTGGTGCCATGAGGTGTTCTGATTTTTTGCTATTTTGTATGAATGCTCTGGATTCTGATCCAAATGTCCCCTATGGCTTTAGCATCTGTTGGATTTTTTTTTCTATCATACTGTTGCTGTATTAACTCTTCACTTTTAGGCCTCACTACAGTATATAACAATATTAGAATATCTTTTGCTGGGTTGTGTAATGGCAAATATTAGGGGCATTAAGCAAATGGGGCAGCAGTGGGAGTGAAAAATAGCTTTCTTACACCAGCTTTACTGTATTTACAGTTTTTATTGAATGGGATATTGTGGTAGATATTGGCCACGTTGTTATTCCAAACAGTATATTGACCTATATATGAAGGTTAGACTGTGAATGCTTCTTAGAGTGACCAATTACTTTGTCATGACTTTGTATAATGGAGATGGTGCTCTCAGTTTAGAGCTGTGAATACTACATTACTTTCGAAATAGTGGAATTTTTTTCATGACCATTGAAGGTCAATCTCTTCCAAATTGAAAGTTACTTGTACAGCCCATGAAATTTTGGCATACAAATAATACTCAGTGAAATCAGCAAATAGCCTGGATCTCAATACTTTTTTTAAGGTAGAAACTCCTTTTTCTGCCTTTGAGACTCAGAAGGACAAATTCATCCTCAGATTTCAATAGTTTAACTTGTTATGTGTTGACTTGGCTTTTTGTTCCAGCAGTGGCCACGAATGTTATTTTAGATTACCTGACTGTTCTCAGGAAATGCAAATTTTTAACAAAAGTGGATGAAAGCTAGGTCATGCTTTGGCCAGCTAATAACATCTCCTGCTCTTCTTCCTTTTCTTTTCTCTTACTTTATATTCTTAACTGGCTCAAGGACATTGCAGTCACCATCAGTCTCCTGTGCTGCACTGAACTTGCTTGTGTCTTTACCTTTGGATCCCTTAGTAACTCCATGATTCCCTCTGAGTAATTTTTGCATTCTTTTTTTCTTTTGTGTAAGATTGCAGAATTGTTGCTAGCATGTCATGTCAGCGGTTTTTCTCCTATCTTGTACGTTTGTCGTCCTTGCATGTAAGGAGATGACTAACTGCAACTGTAGATTTGGGTCACATCCTAGTACGGATTCTCTCTTAACTGCTGCCATTAGATTTTCAGACAATGGCCACATCTTGTACTTCTACACAACGATTTAACTGAAGATAAGAATTGTGAACAGAGCTAGCAGAGTCTTTTTGCCAGTGTGGGCCTGTCTCTTCCCAGACCACTATGCCTTGTCTTCCTCTTTACATGAGGAAGTAAGTATTTTTTTAGAGGAATAGACAAAGTTTATTCAAAATTTTTCATGGCCATTCCCATGTAACTGTAACAACTCGCTCCATTTATTCAGCAGTTTGCTTCGCAGTCTTTGAAAGTGAGAGTACATGACCTCTACCTCACAGGTACATTGTAACTATAAAACCCATTAATAATTTTAACAGAGCCATAGATATGTACACACTTACTTGTAGACAGAGGGTGAAATGTTGACCATTTGATTTCCCTATACTGCCTATGCCCCCAGATATCCAAGGCAGCCATCTTCAGGAAATTAGAGGTAATAACTGAAGTGTTACGTGTTTGGGAGAAGGAAACTCCTTTGTGCAGAAAAGAGTGGTGACACTACAGTACAAAAGTGTCTTTGGTATATAGTAGCTGGAATGCTTGGCCCTTTTAAAGAGAAGTTTGCAGAGCAAATGATGAAATAGTGGTTGTTGGGGTAGCAGGTAGTTTTTGTAACAGACTGTCTCTCCTTGTGTAGTTGCTGCTGCTGTGGCAGCTACAATCTATTTCCTGCTGGATTTGTAACTCAGCAGTGCTTTATGTACATTTAAAGTAAAATATGAAGAAAAGCGGCAATGAGGCTGCAGTTCCAGCATAGTGATGTTTTAATTGAATGGTTTTCAGCAGTGAATCATGTAGACATTTATTCTTTGTACAAATATCTTCCATTGTTTACCTATGCATGTAGGTGATGAATATTTGGTCATATATTATCTAGCTATGACAGGCTTTTCTGGTCATATGGACTCAAAGATAATAATGGAACATCTGATTGTTCTCAATTTGTTATAACTATGGTCACAGTGTCATGACTTCCTGACCTATTCCCTCTGTTGTTCCTATGTCCTTGTGTTCTGAATAGGTTCTGTTGCAGTGGCTTGAAGTAAAATAATAATATAAGTAGAATAATTCATTCAGTGATGCTTGCTTACATGTGTTAATTTTTTAAAATATTTATTTGCAGATCTAAATACAGTGCTCAGGGTTTGTACCCTTTCATTTACTATTTTATATAGTGACTCATTTACTCTTTTACTTAATGACTTGATTAATCAAGGAATTTTTTTTCTTGAGTTGCTATAAATCTTGAAGGATGGTGTTTGGGGCCTGTTTGTACTTAACATTCATTTGGAATCTTGTTCTTTGTTACTGTTTTTAATCACAGTGGTACTATTGCATGCTTGTCATGCTTTCATTTTTTTAGTTTGGAAATGCTGGACAAAGTAGAGCCACCTACGATTCCTGAAGGCTATGCCATGTCAGTGGCATTTCACTGTTTACTGGATCTTGTCCGTGGTATCACTACCATGATTGAAGGAGAGTTGGGAGAGGCAGAAACAGTCAGTCAAAGCACAACAGAGACAACTTCATTACCAGCACAGTCTTCAGAGCAGCAAGACTTGCAGTCTGTATCTGACCAAACAGAGAAAGAACTAGGTATTTGAAAATGCAAACACTACATAAAATACAGCAGTTTTACATAAAGCAGGATTAAAATAGTTCATGCTTTGTTGCTTCAATTTATTGTTTCTAAATCATATATTAAAACTTTTAATGAAGTGGGTTTTGGTTGGAGGGGGGTTGGTGTGGTATTTTGTGGGTTTGTTTTTTGGTTTTTTTTTTGTGTAAGGGGACAGCAGTAGTCTCTAAAAAAAAAAATAAATACTTGACTTAAGTACTGCTTCTGTCCTTGGTCCTTATAGCACCTTGGCCATAGACTCCTTGTGGTCTATTAATGCTGTTTTACGTGTATGTGCATGGGATGTGAGGGAGAGAGAACAGGCATTCTGTTCTCCAGAACTACTATTCTGCTTTTCTGTGTCCTTAATTCTGCTTAACGCTGAGATCCAAGGTCGCAAGGGACAACCTGACGGAGAGAAATTTGGCAGTTATGACCACGTTAAAAGAAAAATGTATTTCTAGTAACAAGATAAAAAGATGATCATTTTAATGGAGAGATTTTAAACAAGATTGAAGTATTTAGGGAAGAACTTCTTGAAAAGCAGAACTAGTAGGATCTGAGGCTTGTGTTTTGTGCACCATGTGAGGAGTCTGTACATGTACGTACAGAAAGACTTGGCTCTCCGGAGTGGTTTCGGCCTGTGTCCTAGGAAGCAGAGACCGTAGCGCAGCGGTCGGTACCGCGGCCCCGCCGGTGCAGCAGGACGGACGGACAGACAGACCGGGTTTGTCCCGAGCGCTGCCCGCGGGCTCAGCGCTGTGGAGCTCTCCGTGGTGCTGCAGGCAGCACCGGCTCAGCCCGGGCTCGGGGCAGGTCATAGGTCTGTTGGACCTGTATTTTTTTTCCTATTAAAGAAATGAAAAAATATGGAGAATTATAAATACCAGGGGAGAGTATTTTTCCTTTGCTGTAAAATTTCAGTGAGTTTCTTGTCCCACATTTATACACTTCTGAATGTTTATTTTTACAGACAGAGATTAAAAATAGTTATGTATACCTCTAAGGTTTGGGGTTTTTTTTGTGTGTGGCGGGTGATGCTGGTGTAATTTAGAGTAAGCATTGCCTTGGTGACATTTTTACTTTAGCAGTGTTACTTTAAATGCAGCTCCTTAAATGGTACTAGTGTGAGTGTGTTTGTATATACACACATATGTGTCTGTGTAAACATGCATATAAAAATGCACTTTAAAAGGTGCCGTAGGAAGCATTTTGTTTGTGATTTAATTGAAAGTTATTGAGAAAAATACTGTGTTTCTGCTATAAAGAAGTATATGTATTTCTTTCAAGTTAGCAGAGCTGTATGGGAAGAAATGGTGAATGCTTGTTGGTGTGGTCTTCTGGCTGCTTTATCCCTCCTACTTGATGCAAGGTATTTGGTCTTTCATTTCTCTTGATTTTTCCAATGATGACATTCCCAGCTATATGTTGAACTGACTTGATACCAGTCAAGTTGATGGTTTTATGAGAGCGCACTTCTCATGGCAACAGAGCAGACAGGTTTGTGGGTTAGTGATGGCTAGACTGAGTGAGGATCTGTTAAGAGTAAGCGACACAGAAGTCTCCAGAAGCCTATCATCAACCGTTAATGTATTTCAATGCAGAACAATTAATTAACATTTTCAAAAGCTTGCATTTAAACTATTTACGTTATTTTTACTCCTTTTTACTTTGAGTGAATGTTTCAATACATTGAAGTAATTCTACCTATGTCCTGATTACTGTTGATAAGAGACTAAATAATGTCTTAGTACTTGTTAGTACTATGCAGTCTTGGAAGTGGAAAAGCTGTTTACTAGGTAATAACTTTGGTAACTTAATTGTCTCCTTCAAACAGTCTTTTGTTATCAAACACCATTTTCTGAAATTAGTGTTAAATACCTCCTCATAGTCTCCTTTGCCAAGTCAGTCAAAACTAAAGACCAGTTTTATAGGAAATGGTTCTGAAGAATTTTGTTGATTGGTTATGCTTGCTCTTCAGTATTTATAGTGTTGACAGGTTTAAAGTGTACGTTCTCACTGCTTTCAGTTTTGTTTAACTGCCTGCTTCTGTGCCATGGATTAATTCTTACTAAATAATGTGACCTCTTTCAGTACTGATGAAGCTGCCACTGAAAATATTCTAAAAGCAGAATTGACCATGGCTGCGCTTTGTGGAAGACTGGGTCTTGTAACATCAAGAGATGCCTTTATCACTGCCATTTGCAAAGGATCCTTGCCTCCTCACTATGCCCTTACTGTATTAAATAACACAACTGCAGCTCTGTCCAGCAAATGTAAGTATAGGTTTTCCTTAATTGTGTTTCCATGTATTGTCCTCTAAACCCAAATTTTTTCAGGATGTGATTGCGAAGATAGGCAACTGTAGTATTTGGATATACTAAATTGTTAGAATCCTCAGACAGGATCTAGACCGCCTGCTTTCCAGAACTGATTAGTCTTGCAGCATCTGCTGGGTATCATTCTAGTCAACCTAAAACTTCCTGAATGCTTAGCATATATCAGAAGTTCATATTCTACAGAGATCTGTCTATCATCCTAAAAGATCTGTTAGGATGTCATTAAGGCATGCAAATTCTGAAAACATCTCTGGGCAACTCAGTTAATTAAGAGTTGGCTAGAACATCCTGCATTTGTGGTGTACTACAGTCTTTCCTACAATTGTCTAGTGATGGTAGTACTTACTATGTAAATGGAAGGTCTTAAGTTCTAGGCTCTGTTCAGCTTACAAGAGGTTGAATTGATGCTTCCCACATCTTGAGAGAATGTTGTAATTCATGGGATATGCCAGTTGCAGATGTACTCTGTTTCTAATTTTGAAAATTAATTACTATGTACTGAGAAATGCAACTACCTGGAGAATATGCAGATGGGCCTAACATTAGACCTCTTAATTTAAAACAAAAATACCTTAGTCTGGGAACAAGGACCAGCGCCTTTACTCCAGCCCACAAGCTAAGTGCATTACTAGATCGTAAGTCTGTGAAGCGGTATACGTGACTGAGCTACATTAATCTCTATGAAAATGAAGTGGTGAACTTAAGTTATTTTATATAAGTTACTCTTCATTTTACAGGTGAGTTATAAAATGGGGGTACTGAAGTCCTGTATTGCAAAAATATCATGACATAGCATTTATGACATCTTCATTTTCTGAGTGCGCTAGTACAATGGTAGCACACAGTGATACCATTTACACACAATTGTCACAGATACCTGAGTTGAGGCATAGTCTAATGCTTGTATCTTAGTGCAAATAGTTCAGTCTCAACATAAAATGTATT